>NC_142799.1:1480915-1682997 GCF_049724085.1 Artemia sp. Qi Xiang Cuo | reverse complement strand
ATTTGATGTTTTACCTTTTTTTTTTTCAAATCATGCCATAAATATCTGTTGAATAGACCCTTTCTTATCATTTTAATTCGATCTTAGTACTGGTTCAATTCGAACAATATACAATCTTTTTATCATTTACAATTTTAAAGTATAGTAAACTTGATTACATTATTGAATCTGTACAGACTAATTCATTTTAAATATATACAAGGTAAATAAAAGTTAAATTCTGTGGGGGCATACTAGCTAGCACAGACCCAGATGGGCTGAATTCACATTTTAGAGTAAAAAAGTGCACACAACAAAAGCAATTTTTTCACAAGAGGACATTTTCAACTAAAAGTAGAGCGAGGGTGTGATAAACTTATTAGAGTGACAAAAACTTTTTTCCATAAGAGGACATTTTCAACTAGAAGTAAAGAGCTACCAGACTAAAACAAACATGAGTAGAAATAATGACAAATAATTATTCAAACTTATATTTTGTGTAAAGTTATGTCTAGCGATAAACTTGTTAGAGTGACAAAAACTTTTTTTCCACAAGAGGACATTTTCAACTAAAAGTAAAGAGCTACTAGACTAAATCAAAGATACGATGAAATAATAACGAATAATTTTTCAAACTTAAATTTTCTATCTCCCTTCCCCCCAAACTCAAAAATTTCAGGGGGGACATATTTTCATTGTATTTTGAATATTTTCATTGGAAAACACACTGAAAAACCATATTAAGAGCTAAATTTTAGAGTTTTTCACTGACAGTTCCTTTTTTAGCCAAGCCTTAACCTCCCTAATTGAAGGAAATGAATTATAATCAAGGGAACATAGTTCATCGTATTTTACATATTTTTAGTTGGAAAACACACTGAAAGTTTATTTTATTTGAACTTACATCAAACGTTGGAGAGCATACATTTGAAGAACTATCCATTATTTTTATATCTTGTTCTATATTTCAGCTTATACTGATTTCTAAAACTTCAAAACCCTGAAATATACTGACCTAACGGTTATTTATTTGCGAAAATCGTGCTAGGTGACGATTTTAGAACAATAATTACCTTTCTGTTTATCACTTAACACTCGCGGGAATTATCACATAACATTCATGGGGAAAGGACTCAAAACAAAACTTCTTGCATCATTTAGTGTAATTGCGTCAAACGATGCATGTTCAATGCAGATTAAAGTCAGAAACGAACAGAAACGCATAAAAATAAGAAAAAAAGGAATTGCAACTAATAATATGCAGAGCGCTAGTGCTGCCTAAGTAAAGAACGATGTGGGCACAATATGTTGTTTTTGGTTTTTTCTTCATAGCCGGGGCACTTTGTATAGAAGGAGTCGTCACAGCAACTTTGAAAAGGACTCATTTGATTGGAAATTAAAGTGGATAGTGACCAATTCACAGGAGGGAGCATGAAAACTATGGTTTTTAACTTTGATATGCAAGACTAGAAAGAATAGTCTTTAGGAGTGGGGCTGCCCACCACCTCAACCCTAGCTCTTGAAATCCCCCACCCCCCCCCCCTCAAACTCAAATTTTCCAGAGGATTTTAAAATCTCCCCTTCCCCCCAAACTCAAAAATTTCTAGGAACGTATTTTCATCGTATTTAAATATTTTCGTTGGAAAACCTGCTTACCGAAACTATAAAAAACGGAACTTTAGTAGCTAGTACATATTTACATCAAATTTTAAATATTTTCGTTGGAAAACACACTGAAAAGCCATACTAAGAGCTATATTTGTGAGGTTAGGTTAGGTTAGGTCTAGGAATAACAGGTTAGGTTACCCTCGCTCTTGAAATCCCCCCACCCCCTCCCCCCAAACTCAAAATTTCCAAAGGATTTTAAAATCCTCCACTGAAAAGCCATATTAAGAGCTATATTTGTGAGGTTAGGTTAGTTTAGATTAGATTAGGTTTGCTTAGGTCTAGGAATAGCAGGTTAGGTTAGGTTAGATTAGGTTAAGGGGCCGCCCACTTAACCGAATCTAGCCTAACCTAACCTGCTATTCCTAGACCAAACTTAACCTAACCTAATCTAACCTAACCTAACCTAACCTCACAAATATAGCTCTTAATATGGCTTTTCAGTGGAGTATTTTAAAATCCTCTGGAAAATTTGAGTTTGAGGTGACGAGGGTGGGGGGATTTCAATAGCGAGGGTAACCTAACCTAACCTAACCTGTTATTCCTAGACCTAGCCTAATCTAACCTAACCTCACAAATATAGCTCTTAATATGGCTTTTCAGTGTGTTTTCCATCGAAAATATTTAAAATACGATGTACATATGTACTAGCTACTAAAGTTTCGTTTTTTTATAGTTTCGGCAAGCAGGTTTTCCTAAGAAAAAATTTAAATAAGATGAAAAAATGTTCCAAGAAATTTTTTAGTTTGGGGGGAAGGGGAGATTTTAAAATCCTCTGGAAAATTTGAGTTAGGTGGGGGGGATTTCAAGAGTTAGGATGGAGGCGGTGGGCAGCCCCACTCCTAAAGACTTTTCTTTCTAGTCTTGCATATCAAAGTTAAAAACCATAGTTTTCATGCCTCCTCCAGTGAATTGTTCCCTATCCACTTTAATTTCCAATCAAATGAGCCCTTTTCAAAGTTTCTGTGACGACTCCTTCTATACGAAGTGCCCCGGCTATGAAGAAAAAACCAAAAACAACATATTGTGCCCACATCGTTCTTTACTTAGGCAGCACTAGCGCTCTGCATATTATTAGTTGCAATTCCTTTTTTCTTATTTTTATGCGTTTCTGTTCTTTTCTGGTTTTAATCTGCATTGAACATGCATCGTTTGACGCAATTACACTAAATGATGTAAGAAGTTTTGTTTTGAGTCCTTTCCCCATGAGTGTTATGTGATAATTCCCGCGAGTGTTAAGTGATAAAATAGAAAGGTAATTATTGTTCTAAAATCGTCACCTAGCACAATTTTCACAAATAGATAACAGTTAGGTCAGTATATTTCAGGGTTTTGAAGTTTTAGAAATCAGTATAAGCTGAAATATAGAACAATATATAAAAATAATGGATAGTTCTTCAAATATATGCTCTCCAACGTTTGATGTAAGTCCAAATAATATGACCTTTCAGTGTGTTTTCCAACCAAAAATATGTAAAATACGATGAACTATGTTCCCTTGATTATAATTCATTTCCTTCAATTAGGGAGGTTAAGGCTTGGCTAAAAAAGGAATTGTCAGTGAAAAACTCACAAATTTAGCTCTTAATATGGTTTTTCAGTGTGTTTTTCCAATGAAAATATTCAAAATACAATGAAAATATGTCCCCCCAGAAATTTTTGAGTTTGGGGGGAAGGGAGATTTTAAATGACTATTATATTTGCTTTTTTTGTGTGCACTTTTTGACTCTAAAATGTGAATTCAGCCCATTTGGGTCTGTGGTAGCTAGTACACCCCCACAGAATTTGCTTTTTATTCTAATTGTAAATATTTAAAATGGATTAGTTTTATAGTTTCACATCAACGGTTATCTGTACGAGAAAGTTTTTTGAAGGAAAACACTACCGGCCCTACAAATTACATACCATAATCATGTTTACTATGCTTGAAAAGTCAAAAGACTAGAAAGAATGTTTGCTGTTCGAATTGAACCAGTACTCAAATCGAATTAAACTGATAAGAGAGGGTCTATTCAAACGGATATTTATGGCATGATTTGAAAAATGGTAAAACATCAAATTAAAAATAAGTTTTCAGTTGGAAATAAGAAGCAACACTAAAACTTAAGACGAACAAAAATTATTCTGTATATGAAAGGGGATGCCCCCGCCTCAACCCTCGCTCCACTTTTAGTTGAAAATGTCCTCTTGTGAAAAAAAAGTTTTTGTCACTCTAACAAGTTTACCGCTAAACATAACTTTACAGACAATTTAAGTTTGAACAACTATTCGTTTTTAATTCAGCATATCTTTGATTTAGCGTAGTAGATCTTTACTTTTAGCAGAAAAATGTCCTCTTGTGGAAAAAAAGTTTTTGTCACTCTAATAAGTTTATCGCTAAACATAACTTTACAGAAAATTTAAATTTGAACAATTATTCGTTATTATTTCATCGTATCTTTGATTTATTCTAGTAGCTTTTTACTTGTAGTTGAAAATTTCCTCTTGTGGAGAAAAAGTTTTTGTCACTAACAAGTTTATTGCTAGACATAACTTTACAGAAAATTTAAGTTTGAACAATTATTCGTTATTATTTCTACTCATCTTTTATTTAGTCTAGTCACTCTAATAAGTTTATCACACCCTCGCTCTAATTTTAGTTGAAAATATCCTCTTGTGAAAAAATTGCTTTTTTTTGTGTGCACTTTTTGACTCTAAAATGTGAATTCAGCCCATCTGGGTCTGTGGTAGCTAGTACGCCCCCACAGAATTTGCTTTTTATTCCAATTGCAAATATTTAAAATGAATTAGTCCCTACAAATTACAAACCGTAATCAAGTTTACTATGCTTGAAAAGTCTAAAGGCTAGAAATAATGTTTACTGTTCAAATCGAACCAGTACTCAAATCTAATTAAACTGATAAGAGAGGGTATATTAAACAGATATTTATGGCATGATTTGAAAAAAAAAAAGGTAAAACATCAAATTAAAAAATAAGTTTTCAGTTGGAAGTAAGAAGCAACACTAAAACTTAAGACGAACAAAAATTATTCTGTATATGAATGGGGCTGCTCCCTGTCTCAATCCTCGCTCTACTTTTAGTTGAAAATGTCCTCTTGTGAAAAAATTGCTTTTTTTTGTGTGCACTTTTTGACTCTAAAATGTGAATTCAGTCCCATCTGGGTCTGTGGTAGCTAGTACACCCCCACAGAATTTGCTTTTTATTCCAATTGCAAATATTTAAAATGAATTAGTTTTATAGTTTCACAGCAACGGTTAGCTGTACGAGAAAGTTTTTTGAAGGAAAACACTACCGGCTCCTACAAATTACATACCGTAATCAAGTTTACTATGCTTGAAAAGTCTAAAGACTAGAAAGAATGTTTGCTGTTAGAATCGAACCAGTACTCAAAACGAATTAAACTGATAAGAGAGGGTCTATTCAAACGGATATTTATGGCATGATTTGAAAAAAAGGTAGAAAATCAAATTAAAAAATAAGTTTTCAGTTGGAAATAAGAAGCAACACTAAAACTTAAGACGAACAAAAATTATTCTGAATATGAAAGGGGATGCCCCCGCCTCAACCCTCGCTCTACTTTTAGTTGAAAATGTCCTCTTGTGAAAAAAAGTTTTTGTCACTCTAACAAGTTTATCCCTATACATAACTTTACAGGAAATTTAAGTTTGAACAATTATTCGTTATTATTTCAGCACATCTTTGATTTAGTCTAGTAGCTCTTTGCTTTTAGCTGAAAAATGTCCTCTTGTGGAAAAAAAGTTTTTGTCACTCTAATAAGTTTATCGCTAGACATAACTCTACAGAAAATTTAAGTTTGAAAAATTATTCGTTGTTATTTCATCATATCTTTGATTTAGTCTAGTAGCTCTTTACTTTTAGTTGAAAATTTCCTCTTGTGGAAAAAAGTTTTTGTCACTCTAACGAGTTTATCTCTAGACATAACTTTACAGAAAATTTAAGTTTGAAAAATTATTCGTTATTATTTCTACTCATCTTTGATTTAGTCTAGTAGCTCTTTACTTTTAGTTGAAAATGTCCCCTTGTGGAAAAAAAGTTTTTGTCACTCTAATAAGTTTATCACACCCTCGCTCTACTTTTAGTTGAAAATGTCCTCTTGTGAAAAAATTGCTTTTTTTTGTGTGCACTTTTTGTCTCTAAAATGTGAATTCAGCCCATCTGGGTCTGTGGTAGCTAGTACGCCCCCACAGAATTTGATTTTTATTCCAATTGCAAATATTTAAAATGAATTAGTCCCTACAAATTACATACCGTAATCAAGTTTACTATGCTTGAAAAGTCTAAAGGCTAGAAAGAATGTATGCTGTTTGAATCGAACCAGTACTCAAATCGAATTAAACTGATAAGAAAGGGTCTATTCAAACGGATATTTATGGCATGATTAGAAAAAAAAGGTAAAACATCAAATTAAAAAAATAGTTTTCAGTTGGAAGTAAGAAGCAACACTAAAACTTAAGACGAACAAAAATTATTCTGTATATGAATGTGACTGCCTCCGCCTCAACCCTCCCTCTACTTTTAGTTGAAAATGTCCTCATGTGAAAAAAAAAGTTTTTGTCACTCTATCAAGTTTATCACTAGACATAACTTTACAGAAAAATTAAGTTTGAACAATTATTCGTTATTATTTCAGCACATCTTTGATTTAGTCTAGTAGCTCTTTACTTTTAGTTGAAAAATGTCCTCTTGTGGAAAAAAAAATTTTGGTCACTCTAATAAGTTTATCGCTAGACATAACTTTACAGAAAATTTAAGTTTGAACAATTATTCGTTATTATTTCTACACATCTTTGATTTAGTCTAGTAGCTCTTTACTTTTAGTTGAAAATGTCCTCTTGTGGAAAAAAAAAGTTTTCATCACTCTAATAAGTTTATCGCTAGACATAACTCTACAGAAAATTTAAGTTTGAACAACTATTCGTTATTATTTCAGCACATCTTTGATTTAGTCTAGTAGCTCTTTACTTTTAGTTGAAAAATGTCCTCTTGTGGAAAAAAAGTTTTTGTCACTCTAATAAGTTTATCACTAGACATAACTTTATAGAAAATTTAAGTTTGAACAATTATTCGTTATTATTTCTACACATCTTTGATTTAGTCTAGTATTCTTTACTTTTAGTTGAAAAATGACCTCTTGTGTAAAAAAAGTTTTTGTCACTCTAACAAGTTTATCACCATACATAGGTTTACAGAAAGTAACCTCTTAGTTTAACTGAGGTATTGGACCTTTCATCTATGCCGAACAAAAAATAACTAGTTGAAGTTGTGTTTAAATTCTTCATCAATATAAAATCAAAAACATGAAAATTAAAAATGTAAAATGTATATTTCAAAGAAATAATAGCCTTCTTAATAATATAACATTGATAAACAGTGGAAACTGGTTTTCTTTAGTATTGTTTGTGAATGATTAAAAAGATGATGACTGACAAAAAAAATTTTTGAAACTAAAGAAAACTTTAAAATTTAGTAAATTGTCAAATGATATCAAAATGTAATTTTTTTCAGAAATTGAAACCCGCTGAAAATTTCCAAGAATCATTCTCCTACAAAATTGTTTAAATTTTAATTTATATTTCCATCATAGTGTTCTCAATCTTTTTTAGGATGTATGGCATGCGTGGGGGCTCACTCTCGAGGAGGAGGAGAATCTTCTAGCTACATGTGCAGAGATAGAGAGCATCGAGATTACACCTGAGGAGGAGGAAGAACTTCTCTGTACATGTAGATCGGAGGATCTCTTTAGGAGTGGGTCTTCGGATCGAATACTTAACCCTAGACTTTGAGTGCGCGAGGATTTATTTGCGGAGGATACCCTCTTTCATAAATATTATGCCAGTGGAGGAAGATCTCTTGAGGAGTGGGTCCGAGGATTTATTTGCTGAGGAGATACCGTCTCTCATAAATATTATACCAGTGGAGGAGGATGAGGTTCAAATAATGGAACCTCCTGAGATAGTATACATTAAAACAGTGATAAACATGGATATTACAAAGGAATAAATATTTGAAGATAGATTGTTTGTAAATTTGTTTATTGTTAAAATGCATATATATATATATATATATATATATATATATATATATATATATATATATATATATATATATATATATATATATATATATATATATATATATATATATACAACAATCTCTTTAAATATTTACTTTAGATTTATTCTTCTTCTTCGATGTATAGGCAACTGTCATGAACCACTAATGCCGGTAAATCATTTGGATTCACTGTATATTGATCTTGATAGACTGCAAAGTCGGGGTCATATTTTCTACAGTACAATGTAACTTCACTCTTGTCATATCTCTTTGTATAGTCAATGATACTATTCGCATTCATATTATGAAATTCACGAGTTTCAATCTGTCTATTTGAAGCAATATCACATACAGTGTTTTCAAATGGTGAATCACATTTGGTAACTGCCAAATAAAAATCACTTGGTTTATAGTCATAGTAGGCAGTGTCGTCACGATGACGTAGAAACCAAATTGTCTTGTTACCCCAACAGTTGAAACGTAGAACAGATTCCTCTTCCCAGAATAGTTTAAATCCACGACGATACCAATCTCGTAGAAATAAACTGAAATCACGTTTGGGATTCTTTCCAATCATTGCGGGGTAAGTATTCTCCCAATGATCACATTTATCATTGTGACAATTGGGGCACAGGTGTCCTCTAGGGTGAGAATCACACACCTCCTCAAGACATGAATTACATCCTTTAATTTGTACTGCATAGCCTGTATGTAATTTACAAGGATTACATAATTTAGACTTTTCATTATAGTCATAAATAATTGAACAATTCTCACATTGAGTCCAACTGCCAAGAGTGTACAAGCACATTGGACATGTATATAACATTTTTTTTTCGGTTTTCAACGTCAACTCACTCACAGCTAAAACGAAACTGAGCGTCCTCGCTCGATAAATTCAGTGAGGGGAAATGGGGAGAGGGGTAACTCTGTGACATTACATCTTTCGAATGATGGAGCCATCTACATTGAATCCATTGGCAATGTTTTCAAAAGAATATCCACGATATGATTCTGCTTTGTTTCAATTAATATATCAATAAATTGACTATAAGCACTTGAGTCATATTTTAAAGTTTCATACAATATTCCAATGGGGGAGAATCACTCCTCATTATAATGACAAGTGTTCCCTGACGAGAGAATATCCTGCGTTGAAGAGATAACTCGAGAAAATCATCATCCAAAATCAAATGTTTTTCCATAAAAACTAGATTTGATCTAATTCCCTCTTTCTCAAATTTATTCATTTTTCAATCCTTTCACTCTGACTGCTGACTCTAGACTGACCCTGATTCGTTAGCCCTAACCAGAAAAGAAAGGGGACATTTTCGATTTCGAAACAATTATATTGAATAATTACAACAATAATACTAAGCATGTACAATTAGCGGTAGAGTTTATAGTCTTCGATATGTTTCACCAATGCACTTAAAGCACATTGCTGTCTATTCACATGTGCTATATCAACTTTAGCCGCGAAACATAATTGATCCTCCATTTTAAATTTGCTCAAGGATATCACATATCTTGCATATACTTCATCCCATTCCAGACAAAGCCGTGATCCTCTCATGATTTCCACCGCAATGTTAGTTTCTCTTGTATTATTTTCTTCAACTCCACTATCAACTTCTAATAGTGTAAGCATTCCAATCGTCATCATCAGCACAAATATATATCCAAATGTGTAAAGTCAAAACTGTTCTCACTCCTTTGAATTCTATTAACAGACTAATAAAAACTATAACAAAAACGCTTTCCTTATATTCCCTCCGCCTCTAATATGTAAGCAAGCCCTCTGATTGGCTGAGAAGGAAACACGTGATCTAACTGTTTTCTATTTCTGGAAACTCATAACATTCGCCTCGAGCATGCACTTGCCCAAAACAACAACAACAACAAATGCTGTTTCCTATTTCTGGTCACCTTGACATTCGCTGAGAGCGTGCACTTGGCCAAAACAACAACAACAACAAATACTGTTTCCTATTTCTGGAAACTCATAACATTTGCTGAGAGCGTGCACTTGCCCAAAACAACAACAACAACAAATACTGTTTCCTATTTCTGGACACCTTGACATTCGCTGAGAGCGTGCACTTGCCCAAAACAACAACAAAAAAAAATGCTCTTTCCTATTTCTGGACACCATGATGTTCGCTGAGAGCGTCCACTTTCTCAAAACAACAACAACAACTAATACTGTTTCCTATTTTTGGACACCATGACATTTGCCTAGAGCGTGCACTTACAACAACAACAACAAATAAATCTACCTTGCAAAAAGAGGTCATTGACCTCATTAACCACGTGTGCTCCCTAGGGACTCTATGCCCATATATGGTGTTCGTCTCGGAGTATAAGATAGCCTTCTACTAACACATCCGATCAAAATTTTTAGATAGCCATGTTGTTTAACGTAATTGAAAGTTCTGGAATGTCGATCTTAAAGAATGACAACCACCCTAACAGACCTTAGGGTAAGGGTTGTAATTTATGCCCTGGGGGCATATAAGGTGTTTATAGAAAGCGTTGTCGTTTCCAAAAGGGCTCATTTGATTGGAAATCGAAAGGCCTAGTGCCCTTTTTAGTAGTCGAAAGTAATTGGAAGTGGGTAAAATTTATTATTTTTTGTTGTTGTTTAGACTAGGACACTTCGTATCGAAGGAGTTGTCGTGGGAACTTCGAAAAGGTATCATTCGATTGAAAATAGAAAGGGCTGATGCCCTTTTTAATAGTCGAAAGTGATTTGAGGGCAACTAATCCCCCTTCCACTCCCACCCTCCCACGCCAACCCTCCCATTTTGCTCTTAATATTGAACCAAATCACAATAGCGTAAGTTATCAAAGAAAGCTATCAAAGAAAGTAAACAGATTTTTTTTTAGAATGGTATCAAGTTTTCCATTTCAGGTCAACTAGAGGAGGTATGAAACTAAATTAAACAGTACTATTTGTGTCCAGATTTTTAAACGGGTGTATGTTGTTAAAAATTGCTGACAATTTTTCTCCAGCATACAAATAGCAGGCCAAACTATAAAGCCTTAAAAAGGAAAATATTTAAAGTATTATTTTCTTTTACCCTGAAAAGACTATGTCAATATAAAACGAACAGAAATTAATTAAAAAACTTTTCAACAAAATAAGTTTTTCAAAGAAAAGTAAAGAACTCCATTAAACGAAAAATGAGCAAAAAAAAAGTCAAATAATATATCAGGCGTGAAAATACCACAAATCAGCATCGATAAATAAATGAAACCCAAAACGAACAGAAATTACAGTAATTAACCGAGTCAAACTCAAAACGAGCAGAAATTAACATAAGTTGGGCGCAAAACCCCTATGTCTTCCCAAGGCCAGAACAAAATTTGCACTTTACTAAAAAAAATACAAATGAATATGCATTGTCAGTTTAATATACATATAATGATATTTAGTAATCAAAATGTTAATGTTATTTGATTTATTAAAGTTATAAAAGTAAAAACATTTATATTTTTTCAGTAAAGTGCAAATTTTGTTCTGGCCTTGGGAAGGCATAGGAGTTTTGCGCCCAGCTTATGGTAATTACTGCTCGTTTTGAGTTTGACTCGGCTAATTACTGTAATTTCTGTTCGTTTTGGGTTTCATTTATTTATCGATGCTGATTTGTGGTATTTTCACGCCTGGTAGATTATTTGATTTTTTTTTTTGCTCATTTTTCGTTTAATGGAGTTCGTTACTTTTCTTTGAAAAACTAATTTTGTGGAAAAAGTTTTTTTAATTAAGACTTAGTAAAACACGCAACAATTTGTAGGTTTTTCCGTTTACGGAGGGGGGTAAGGGCAGTAGCCAAACTCCTGTTTGTGGTAGTTTTTGTTCTTTTTAAGTCAGCATTGAAAATTCTACTTAATTTTTACTCGTTTTAAGATTTATTTATTCATTTATATTAGTACCTGCTATCTATATCTTTTCTATGATCTTTTATTTTAATTTCTGATCGTTTTGGATTTCATCTATTCTTTAATAGTAATTTATGGTCATTTTGAGTTTGAATTATTAGAGGAGTTTATTTCTGCTGGTCTTAACCGTAATACGGCTATTTGTTTTTCTTTGAAATACTTCATTTTTGGAAAGTCTTTTTTGGATTAATCTAAATAAAACTGCATATTTGCCTTTGGTCTAAGGGAGCCAAACACAAAAGAACAAAACCTTGTTTTTTTCTAAGTTAAAACAGTAATTCCTGGACCAAGAGAATCCTAATATGAAAATATCTTGAGTTTTTGCACATGAGTCCCCTAAGAAGAGACTAACATCTTTTATGATAAGCAAACTTGCAACTCTTATTTTTTTACCATGGACCTCAACACGCAAGAAAATGCTGAATCCCCCCAAAAAGAGCTTAAAAAATTAACCTACATATTCTTTAGTTGCAGCACAGGCCTCCCGAATATCGGCTAAAAATAGTCAAAACATTTATATTCAGATTGGCTTGACATTTTCAGGAGTCCGTGTCTGGGATATAACGACCAAACGATTGTTGGTTGGTGGAAAGGGATGTGAAAATAAGCCAAACAGACTTTTTGTTCCTGATCAGATTAATACTTAAAGTTGAAATTCCCTGGTCCAATGGGAGACTAGTGTAAACATGGTTCCCCAATAATGCTGCCAAAAACGGGCCACAGACTTTTTTCTTATTGGTTCAACCTATACCCTGGTGTACTTTGGTAAACAGTACCCTACTACGCAATCATTAGGACTTTGGGTTGAATCTTCAGCGCAGATAAGAATAATTATCCTTATTATTAGCTAAAACCCATATTTTGAACATGTTTCTAATAATCTATTTAAAGATGGACTAAAATATTTAAAGAGAAAATAAAATTTGAAATGACTTCAAACAATATAATTGACGAATAGGACGACGTTAAGTTAATTAGCTCCCGTCCCTTAGTACAAGCATCCTTGTTCGCCTTACCAATAGTTTATGCGAATATTCATAATTTAATATTTTAAATCAGAAAATGATGCAACAATTCCCTTTTATAATGTGAACTTTATGTACTTACTTCTTACATCATAGAAATAGACATATAAAAATTTGAGCCATGTATTTGTCTCTAACTCTCCTTTGTTTATAAAACTCGGTAAAAGAGGCTCACAGAAGAAAAGCGCTACACTTAGGCTTCCAATTACAATGCCTATGACGGATTGCACCTAAAAAGTGAATAAATAATTCAAACCAATGGTAAAAACAAATTAAATCTATTTACTCTAATGTCTGAAGTCAAGCTTCACTTCGGCAGCCATATTTTCTTTTCACTACTTAGAAAATTATATAAATTTAATAAACAGATAAAAATGACTAAAATTAACTAGAGAGGAGGCAGTATTATTAGTACAGAAGATAGTGCGGATACAAATAGTAGAACACCCAAGGAACGGATATTTCACAGTTTATAAAGATTTTGAAGAATAAATAGATTATGCCTAATTATATGTACCGTCTTATACCTAATTATACAAAAAACAAGTCTTTTTTAACTAGAAGTAAGGAGCAACATTAAAATTTAAAACGAACACAAATTATTCTGTACGTGAGGGGTCTGTCCTCTCTTCAATTCCTCGCTCTTTATGCTAAAGTTTGACTGTTTGCTAAAAGTCTTCAAGAACGACTGCTGAAACATAAGGGCCATTGAATTGGAATAAAAAGCTTTCTTAAAACACTAAAAAGCTTTAGTATAATCAGGAGGAATGTAGAGAAGGCAGACCCCCTCATATACAGAATAGATTCGTTTCGTTTTAATTTTTTCCTTATTTTCATCTGAAAAGCTTGTTTTTTATTTCATTTCTGATGATTTTTTAAATTAAGCCAGGAAATTCCCCCTCCATGGAAAAATTCCCCCAAAAATTCTCCAAGGAGAATACTAACCCCACACAAAATTCTCCCCCTTCACCAAATTAAAATCCTTACATATTCCAATAACAAACATAATATGAAAACAATTATTTGTTTTTATTTGGGGAAGCAAGGGGCATGGGAGGGGCTGGATAACCTCCAGTCTTTTTGGCAAACGAAAAGTGGCAGTAGAATTTTTAATTTCCGATTAAATGAGCTCTCTCCCGACTTCTTAAGACCATTGGTTCAATACAATCATCCCAGTGGAAAAAAATAATAATAGATAACTAATTAAACACGCGTCCGTGGTCTTTCTTCTGACTAAAAATACAAAATTCCATATTCTTGTAGATAGTAACTTGAAACCTCTACAGTAGGGTTCTCTTATATGCTGGATCTGATGTTGTGATTTTCATTAACATTTTTTTTGGGATAGTTTACTTTTACTTTTTTGGGATATTTTCCTCTTTTTCGAAAATCAGGTAAACTTTCTTATCCTCGTAGTCTTTGATGGGTAATGTTAAACTAAGTGAATTTTTTATATTCGGAATCAACATAAAAATAAAATTATTTTGATCTTTTGATCTATTGATTTTTGTCAAAATTCTTTTTTTTTAGAGTTTTGGTTTCTATTGGGCCTAGTCACTCCTTACTTAGAGTTCGTTACCATGATCTGTTTGATATTGATATATAAAATGTCATGGCAACAACAATCATTTAATATAGTTAAGAAAATGAGTACTTTAGAAAATTTAAGAAAAAGTGATGTTCGACAATGACAAGCAAACAATCAGATGCACGAAACATTTGCTTGAGTTCAACTGTCTAGGGCTCTAAATCACGGTTGTAGAGACAGATGCAAACTAGTAAAAAGCAAACCACGGCCCCTTCAAACCAAAAGTTTAAACTAGAAAAAATCTGCATACTGAGAAAAAATTTCCATTTGACGCTGATTCAAAAATGTTATTTATTATTTCGACTGATCTTTTGCAGTAAAATTTGATTGTGAAAACAAATTCACGAGAGTTTCAAATTGAGCCTGAAAAACAATGGAGTCTAAGAGACAAAATGAAAAGGGCACCAATGGGTTCAGCATGGTGAAACCCGGTCCATGAGAAGTACAGTATCCACTTGAACAACGAGAAAAATTACTTTTTTTGCATCGGTAGCACTAATGTGTCTCCTTTTTTCATATCAAACAGTTCGTGGTAACGAACTGTAAGTAAGGAGCGACCCGGCTCAATAGTAACCAACACTCTAAAAACCAAAATTTTGATACCAATAGATACATCAATAGAATTGGATTTTGATGCTGATTTCATATATATAAGTTTCATTAAGTTTAGTTTTACCAATCAAAAGTTACACGCCTGAGAAAATTTACCTTATTTTCGAAAAAAGGGGTAAACAACCCCTAAAAGTCATAGAAAGTTAATGAAAATCACACCATCAGGTTCAGCGTATTAGAGAACCCTACTATAGAAGTTTCAAGCTCCTGTCTGCAAAAATGTGGAATTTTGTATTTTTTGCCAGGAGAAAAATCAGGGATGGGTGTTTATTTGTTTTTTTTCCCAGGGGTGATCGTATTGTTCCATTAGTCCTAGAATATCGTGAGAGGGCTTATCTGAACAAAAATTAAAAGTTCTATTGCCCTTTTTAGTTGACCAAGAAAATTGGAGGGCAACCAGTCCCCCACCCACGCTCATTTTTTTTCCAGAAGTCCCCCAAACAAAATTTTGAGATAGCCATTTTGTTCAGAATAGTCGAAAATTTAATAAATATGTCTTTGAGGATGACTTAATCCCCCACAATTCCCAGGGGAAGGGCTACAACTTATGAACTTTGCCCATCGTTTACATATAGTATTGGTTAATGCGAAGTATACAGACGTTTCAGGAGGGATTTTTTCTGGTGGGGGGGGGGGGGTCAGAGGTTACGGGGTTACGGGGGAGGATCTTCCCATTGAGGATGTTTCGTTGAGGGAAGGGACATTTCTATGAAGGATTTCCCAGCATTATTTAAAAAACGATCAGGAATTAAATAAAAAACAAGATTTTTCAACTGAAAGTAAGGAGCAACATTAAAACTTAAAACAAACAGAAGTTATTACGTTTATGAGGGGGTTTGCCCCCTAGTCAATACCTCGCCTTTTACGCTAAAGTTTGTTTTAGTACTTTCAAAAGAGCTATCAATTCTAATTAACGGGCCTTTGTGGTTCAGGGGTTTGTGATTCGAAAAAAATTTGAACTTTAGCGTAAAGAGCAAGGTATTGACTAGGGGTAAACTCCCTAATATACGTAATAAAAACTTACAAATATAGAAGCTCCTTACGTAAGTTAATTCGTAAGTTACGTCAGAACAAAATTTCGAGAAAGCGATATGGCCAAAACAAGTAAAATTAATATGCGAATTCCATTCTAATTATTCATGTACTTGACTTGACTTAAGTCCCATCCTTCCTTGAAGGTCGTGTTGGGGCCTCTTTCTTCGTAATGGCCTGGATGTGCCTTTTGTATGCTTCACGGTCTTCTGCTAAGCGAAGAAGGTCCGAGAGGCGGTGAGGTGCAAAGTTTTCCTTCTACCTTTTTGGGGGACGACCACGAGGACGAGAACCGTGAATTTGGCCTTCGAAGGTGATTTTCCGGAGACGGGACCGACTCATCCGTTGTACGTGACCGATCCATCAAAGTTGCTGGAGCTGGATCTTCATGAGAATTGTTTGTTGTACTTTAAGGTGCACGAGAAGTTCAACATTTGAGATTCTATCAAGGTAAGTGATCCCGGCGATGTGGCGGAGGCACTTAGTTTCAAATGCTGCGAGTCGACGATTGTCATTTACCTTCAGCGTCCATGTTTCACATGAGTAGATTGCGATGGGGATGATCAGGGTATCGAAAAGTCGTGTCTTAAGCCACAGAGAAAAATCCTTGCTTCGCCATATGGGCATAAGGGCCTTGAAACTGGAACTCGCGAGGGTCTTTTAATGACGTCTTTTAATATCTTTTGATAGACTGTTGTCGCTGGTTATCAGACTACCGAGGTTAGGGAACTCGTCAACCCACTGGATATTCTCTCCATTAAGTTTCAGGTCTAGCTTAACTGTATCCTGTGGCTTTCGTGAGCAGCACATAGCCTATGTTTTTGATTCATTTAAACAAACAGAAATTATTCCGTATATGAAAGGGACTGTCCCCTCCTCAACGCCTCGCTCTTTACGCTAAAGTTTGACTCTGGCTTACAACTTTATTTTTAAAACAATAAAACACTTTAGCGTAAAGAGCGAGGCGTTGAGGAGGGGACAGCCCCTTTCATATGCGCAATAATTTCTGTTCGTTTGGGGTTTTAATGTTGCTCCTTAATTTCAGTTAAAAAAAACTTGTTTTTTTTAGTTAATTCAAATATAAAGAGCAATTTGATTGGCTTACAAAAATATGTCGCAAAAGCAAATGAGCGGGATTCAAGCACACTTTTTAATACAGAAGCGTTGAATAGTAATCAATCTCGTTTCGCTTCGTTTTGTTTCGTTGGATAGTAATCAATGAAGTTTAGGAGAAAAAATATGGCGTCTGAAATAATATATTGGCCGCGCAACACATCTGCACACAAAGAGGAGTAACAAAATCCTCTTCGAGAGAATTTTTGAGGACTCCCCTCCTTCCCAACAAATTTGAAAGTATATCAAAAATACAAAATCTAAATATTTTGGGTAATGTTTTCTTTTGTGCTGCCTCCTCTGTATGCATGCGTGTCTTTATACTGCTCTTAAATTGCCATGTTTTTTTGGCAGTAAGCATAGAATACTCGATGCTCCTCATGTTTTAGTTAAAATGCTGCTCATCCCGGAATTCCGCGACTAAAGAGTGACTAAAGAGTCATGTTATCTTCAAAGGCACAGTTATTGGGCCTTTCAACTATGCTGAACAAAATGCCTATCTTAAAATTTTGATCGGATGACTTTGAGGAAAAAAGGGGCTAGTTGCTCTCCAATCTTTTTGGTCACTTAAAAAGGCCACTATGACATTTAGTTTCCGTTAAAATGAGCCCTTTCCCGATGTTCTAGGACTACTGGTTCGATGCAATCACCCTTTGGGAAAACAAGCAAACATTAAAGTTTAACCAAAATAAATGAACACGCATCCATGATCTTTCATTTGGCAAAAAAATACAAAATTCCACATTTTTGTAGATGGGAGCTTGAAACTTCTACAATAGGGCTCTCGAATACAAGTAGAGATGCCTCAGGAGGTCCGACCCCTCACCCCTGCTGCCACCTACAAATTTTTTTTACATAATTTATGTCTGTTTGTTGTCAGTGAGAATGAAAAAACAGGAATTTTGTCACATTTATGTCTGTTTTCTTGGATGGTTATGTGTGTTGGTCGATTTATTTGATGTTTTTCATGGATGTTTTTATGGTTTTTGTCAGTGAGAATTTGAAAAACAGGAATTTTGTCACATTTATGGATGTTTTTATGGTTTTTGTCAGTGAGAATGAAAAAACAGGAACTTTCTCACATTTATTGATGGATTTTGTCAGTGAGAACTTGAAAAAACAGGAACTTTCTCACATTTATGGATGTTTTCATGGATGGTTATGTGTGATGGTCGATTTATTTGATGTTTTTCATGGATGTTTTATGGTTTTTTTCAGTGAGAATTTGAAAAAAAGGAACTTTGTCACATTTATTTATGTTTATATGGGTTTTGTCAGTGAGAATTTGAAAAAACAGGAACTTTCTCACATTTATGGATGGTTTTTGTCAGTGAGAATTTGAAAAAACAGGAATTTTGTCACATTTATGGATGTTTTAATGGATGGTTATGTGTGTTGGTTGATTTATTTGATGTTTTTCATGGATGTTTTTATGTTTTTTGTCAGTGAAAATTTGAAAAAACAGGAATTTTGTCACATTCATGTCTGTTCTTTTGGATTTTGTCAGTGAAAATGAAAAAACAGAAACTTTCTCACTTTAATAGATTATAGAGTCTAATGGGGACAGGTCAGTGACACTTCCTTCTTGTTGTTGCTAGAGGCAAATGTTATGATCCAGAAATAGTATTTGTTGTTGTTGCTCTCAGCGAATGTTATGAGTTTCCCGGAAACTGTTAGATCACATGTTTCCTTCTCAGACAATCAGAAGGCTTGCTTACATCTCCTTCTAAGTCAATCAGGAGGGTGGAAATATTAGAAAAAGAGGATTGCAGGTTGGCTTAGTTTAAAAGTTTAGATTTTAGTTTTAGTTTAGTTTTAGTTTGGTTTAGTTTAGAGTTTTAGTTAGATTTTCAGTTTAATTTAGTTTAGTTTTAGATTAGTGTTTAGTTTTAGTGTAGAATTTTTGGTAGTTTAGATTTTAGTTAGTTTAATAGTTTAGAGTTTTAGTTTAGCTAGAGTTTTAGTTTAGTTTTAGTTTAGAGTTTTAGTTTAGCTAGAGTTTTACTAAAAAGTTTTAGTTAGAGTTTTAATTTAGCAGTTTAGTTTAGATTTTAGTTAGTTTAGTAGTTTTGATTTTTAGTTTAGTTTTAGTTTAATGTTTAGTTTTCTTTTAGATTTTAGTTTAGTTTTAGTTAGTTTAGTTTTAGATTAGTGTTTTAGTTTAGCTACAGTTTGCTAAAGAGTTTTAGTTAGTTTTAATTTAGTATCTTAGTTTGGTTTTAGTTTAGTTTAGTTTTATATTAATGTTTAGTTTTAGTTTAAAGTTTTAGTTAGTTTAGTAGTTAATAGTTTTAGTTAGAGTTATAGTTCAGATTTTTATTTAGTTTAGTAGCTTAGATTTTTATTTTAGTTTAGACAGTTTTAATTTTTAGTTAGTTTAGTTAGTTTAGTAGTTTAGTTTAGTTCTAGTTTAGTTTTAGTTTAGTGATATAATTTATATTTTGTTTAGTTTTAGTTAGAGTTTTAACTTAGTAGCTTAATTTAGATTTTAGTTAGTTTAGTAGTTTTGATTTTTAGTTAAGTTTTAGTTTAATGTTTAGTTTTCTTTTAGATTTTAGTTTAGTTTTAGTTAGTTTAGTTTTAGATTAGAGTTTTAGTTTAGCTACAGTTTGCAAAAGAGTTTTAGTTAGAGTTTTAATTTAGTAGCTTAGTTTGGTTTTAGTTTAGTTTAGTTTTATATTAATGTTTAGTTTTAGCTTAAAGTTTTAGTTAGTTTAGTTGTTAAGAGTTTTAGTTAGAGTTATAGTTCAGATTTTTAGTTAGTTTAGTAGCTTAGATTTTTAGTTTAGTTAGACAGTTTAAATTTTTAGTTAGTTTAATTAGTTTAGTAGTTTAGTTTAGTTCTAGTTTAGTTTTAGTTTAGTGTTATAATTTATATTTTGTTTAGTTTTAGTTAGAGTTTTAATTTATTAGCTTAATTTAGTTTTAGTTTTAGTTTAGTAGTTAAGTTTAGTTTTAGTTTAACGTTTAGTTTTATTTTAGAGTTTTAGTTAGATTTTCAGTTTAATTTAGTTTAGTTTTAGATTAGTGTTTAGTTTTAGTGTATAATTTTCTGGTAGTTTAGATTTTAGTTAGTTTAGTAGTTAGATTTTAGTTAGTTTAATAGTTTAGAGTTTTAGTTTAGCTAGAGTTCTAGTTAGAGTTATAGTTTAGATTTTTAGTTAGTTTAGTTTAGTTTTAGTTTAGTTTAGATTTTTAGTTAGTTTATTAGTTTAGAGTTTAGAGTTTAGTTTTAGTTAGTTAGACAGTTTAAATTTTTAGTTAGTTTAGAGTTTAGAATTTATTTTTAGTTTAGTTTTAGTTAGTTTAGTTCTAGTTTAGTTTTAGTTTAATGTTATAATTTATATTTTTAGTTAGAGTTTTAATTTAGCAGTTTAGTTTTAGTTTAGTTTTAGTTTAGTAGTTAAGTTTAGTTTTAGTTTCACGTTTAGTTTTATTTTAGAGTTTTAGCTAGATTTTCAGTTAGTTTAGTAGTTTAGATTTTAGTTAGTTTTAGTGTAGAATTTTTAGTTAGTTTAGATTTTAGTTAGTTTAGTAGTTTAGATTTTAGTAAGTTTAGTAGTTTAGATTTTAGTTAGTTTTTTGTTTGGAGTTTTACTTAGTTTAGTAGTTAAGAGTTTTAGTTAGAGTTATAGTTTAGATTTTTAGTTAGTTTTGGTTTAGTTTAGTCTAGATTTTTAGTTTCTTATTTTTAGTTTTAGTTTATTCTAAGTTTATTCATTACCTTTATTTTTAGTTTGCTTTTAGTTTAGTTTTAGATTAGAGTTTTAGTTCATCTAATGTTTGCTAAAGAGTTTTAGTTAGAGTTTTAATTTAGTAGCTTAGGTTGGTTTTAGTTTAGTTTAGTTTTAGATTAGTGTTTAGTTTTAGTTTAGAGTTTTAGTTAGTTTAGTTTAGTTTTAGATTAGTGTTTAGTTTTAGTTAGAGTTATACTTTAGTAGTTTATAGATTAGAATTTATTTATAGTTTAGTTTTAGTTAGTTTAGTTTTAGTTTAGTCTAGATTTTTAGTTTGAGTTTTAGTTTACTTTTAGTTTTTTTAGTTAAGAGTTTTCGTTTTACATATGAGTTTTAGTTAGAGTTTTAATTTAGTAGCTTAGTTTGGTTTTAGTTTAGTTTAGTTTTAGATTAGTGTTTAGTTTTAGATTTGTGTTTAGTTTTAGTTAGAGTTATAGTTTAGTAGTTTGGAGATTAGAATTTATTTCTAGTTTAGTTTTAGTTAGTTTAGTCTAGATTTTTAGTTTTAGTTTTAGTTTACTTTTAGTTTTTTTAGTTAAGAGTTTTCGTTTTACATATGAGTTTTAGTTAGAGTTTTAATTTAGCAGCTTAGTTCAGTTTTAGTTTAGTTCAGTTTTAGATTAGTATTTAGTTTAGAGTTTTAGTTATTTTAGTTTAGTTTTAGATTAGTGTTTAGTTTTAGTTAGAGTTATAGCTTAGTAGTTTAGAGTTTAGAATTTATTTTTAGTTTAGTTTTAGTTAGTTTAGTTTTAGATTAGAGTTTTATTTTAGCTAGAGTTTTACTAAAGAGTTTTAGTCAGAGTTTTAATTTAGCAGTTTACTTTAGTTTAGTTTAGTTTTATTTTAATGTTCTAGTTTAGATTTTAGTATTGTTTAGTTTAGGTTATTTTTAGTTATGGTTTTGAAGTGTTTAAAAGGGAAAATAAATGACGTTGTTCTTGTAGTTTCTTCAATGTCATAACGTCAACTAATACGTCTTTTCTACTGTTCACCGGAAGATATACTGTAATTTCATTGTCGAAAATGTAGGTGAGTACACGAAGATCCTCGAGTGTACTCTGATTTAGATCCAGCAAAATTGAACCATAAGGTTTGCTTGTTACCTGATTGTACACTGACAGCAGAAATTTATGCGCGTCGGGGTATATCTGTTTATTGAGATTTATGAGAGAGTTGGAATCACGGACGACTCGATAGATAATATAAATAGTGCAATTCAAAGCAAGGGTTTGCATACATTTGCTCTGATGAAACAGATTGGGTAAAACTAGGGTTGTGGAAATATGTTCATGATGAGATCGGACAGTGAACAATTGTAGCATTTCCTGTGAGAACTGTTCAATGGATTCACCCAAATTATCAATAATCAGCCACGAGTTAGGTTCAATACTATTGAAAACATCAAGTCCTCGTATGAATTGTATTGGTATAGATGTGTTAATAGCTTTTATTTTATCATAGGACTCCTGCCAAATACTATAGCAATAGTAGATTTTTTTGGCTTTTCCAAAAACATTTTATCGCAATTTTGAATTATTTTAGCTAAAAGTGTTGTTTTCCCCGACATTGAGGGACCACACAGAAACGATCTGAAGGGTGTTTTAAATTGATACATGCTGCTGACAACAGTCGGACTATAACTAACTGTAAACCATATGTGTCCAATGAATAAGTAGTAATTGTCCTATAGATCTATCTATTCAGGAACAAAAACAATATTTTATTGCAACATTTATTGAGGTAATATGAACACTTGTTCAACATGAACACTTGGTCAACATGAAAACTTCATGAACAATGACAAAACTTTATAAATAAACACTTATTGTCTTTAAACACTTTTCTGTACAACACTTTATGTACAATAATAAACACTTTTGTCCGTCAATAACAATTTTCTGTACAACACTTTTGTCCATCAATAACACTTTTCTGTACAACACTTTTGTCCATCTACAGCACTTTTTGTACAACACTTTTCTATACAACACCTTTGTTTATCTACAGCACTTTTCTGTACAACACTTTTCTATACAACAACAAAATACAATCGGAACTAGCACAGTTTATCATTACAGTGATTGGTGGCCCCCCCACCCCGGGAGCCGGCCGCGGGCCGGGTCCCCCACCCCACCGGGGACCGCGATGGAAAAACAATAGTTCTCGTCACTGCTACTGGTTAGTGTTTGGGTTAGTTGGGTCAGTGGTGGTGGTGGTGGTTAGTTAGGTTAATTTATCCAGACCAAGTTGATTGCGATAGTCTATGCATTCAACTCGGTCTGAAATTTGATAGTGGCCATGAGGCAGAACGCTCACACCATTCTCGAGCACATAGACTTTGTCAGATATACATGACATTGCATTTTTTTCCACTCTTACAGTATAATTTCTATACTGTAGAGAGTGAATTGCAAGTATTGAACTATCGGCACTAGGGTACTTTCCACACAGTTTCTCTACACGCTGATGTTGAAATTGTTCGTTACAAAATGCGTAGGCACCCCTTTACATGTCTTCTTTTCATCCCCACTGTGTGTTTCCATACAATAAGCTTTGTGGCCCGGGAACACCCCTCTGGATTTTAAATCATTCCCCATCTCTGATTTTAAAATTAGTAGCTAGTTGGGGGCTTGACATTTCACCAATTTGGGGTAGAGGGTTGGATTCCAGTAGGTAAAATCCATCCGCGAGCTCATGTAGCCCCCATTTTCTAAATCACCAAGTAAATCCTCGGTCCCATTTACATTTAGCAGCAGAGAATATTTTTCCCCACATTAAATTTTAATAGTCCCCGCTCGGCGCCCTGTAGCATCAAACTATTTTTAAAAGAACGACCAAAGGATCTGTTTTTAGGTTTATTGCGTTTTGCTGCCGACCTAAATAGTGTTGTTCAGAGCTCTATTTTGCTTTTCCTGTGCAAAATACTCATTCTGGACTTGATGCGCGTGAATGAGTTAAAATTGGGGTTGGCAATAATTCTGCACACTCTAGAGGGTCAGTCACAACGTCGCAGCGAGATCTGTTACGTACGCTTTCACACATTTTGCCAAGCGCTGAATTTAGAATGAACTTCTACAATTCCTTCTCTACCTTGGAGTTTGCCCTAGAACGTTTATCAACAAAAGTATCGATAAACGTTTTCAAATAAGGTTTCTGATTGAACTGCAGGACCCTATGTATTTTGGTGATCTTGAAACCATTCTTCACCATCCAGTGCAAAAGCACATTGTGAACAACGATATTCTCTTTAGGGTCCAAATCAGCAATCAGTTTCTGTTTAGAGGGGGTCCAATGCATCCCCATATCCTCAACCAATGGTCGATTGTAGGGGCTCAGAGAGTCCCTGCTCACTGGCCGATTCATACAGAAAATAAAAAAATCTTTGACTGAGTCATGCAGCGCCAGTGGGATATCATTATCAACTTCATATAACCGACCAGGCGGCCGGTCTTCATTAATGGTTGTAATGTCAGGGACATCGAAAGGATTATCAAGACATTGATAGTTCCCACACGGCAAATAGCAGTGGGACATTGCAGAGGGATATAACGAGTTCATGTCCAAGAACACTGCATTTGACTTTACACCGATGTTTTGTCCGCTCGGATCGGTTGACAAGACGCGGTCTCAGTGAAAAACATACCCTCCCCTCATTGAACGCTCTACAAAAAGGTGTTGATCTACATCTGTGATTAGGCCTATTTCCTCCCTACTAATTTTTAAAATCAAATCCATCTCTAAATTAGGTATGGAAAAATAATATCCAATATCTAACCCGAGCTCTGAATAGATTTGGTCTGTGTTCTTGCAGACTATATCCAACAGAGTTAAAATATCACTAGTCAACTACAATCTGCAATAATACCACCTATTTTTACAATCCCCTTTAGCCCACATCTTCTTGGCATACTCATAATCCTCGGCTGTGCATTCACTGTTGGTGTGTGAATTGTTAAAAGCTTCAATTGGAGGTAGATTCATCTCGCTTAAGCGAGCGCCCGAACAGGAATAATCATATGCGTATACACCTTTGCTGGTTAATAAGTCATACATTTCACTGTCTGGAAAGAGCTGTTTAAACAAGGGAAAGCTATCAAAATTGTCGCTTTTCTGCACTTGAATCAATTGACTCAATGCCTTGGGGAAAAAACTAAAAGAATCTAAAAACCTGATTTTATTCTAGCACGTACGTCCATTATCCACTACCTGCCATTTCAGTTCGAGAAGCAACAACTTCTCGGCCGATTTGGGAATAATGTTATAGGTAAATGAATTATTTACCCATGGACTATCTACTCCCCCTCCCTCCCTGTGCATACGTGCCAGTGCCGGTAAAATAAATTTTAAGTCATAATTAGAATTGTGAATAGAAACAGGGATAAAAAACTGTTGGCTAACATTTAAATTACATAATTGATGCGCTACCCCCTAAAATTACTACCCCCAGATGATATTTCCTGCCACAAGTGATCATGGTCTCTGACTTTCCCCCTCCCCACTCTTTTCCCTTTAGTCCCCTTATCCTCCTCTACAAACTCCCCTTACAAACCCAACATATTTTTTGATTTTTAATCGCGAGACGATCCTCTACAGACAACACCATTGGATAATTTGTATTTCCCAAACGAGAAATAGCGCCATTAGCCGTGCCAATCAGTTTAGTCAGTGCCTTGACCATACACTCGTTCTCATCCAATGTCTCAACTATTTCTAACAACTGCATGGTGTTAGAACTGTCACTTTGCGCATGAGCGTAGGACACTACAATAGCTTGGTGTTCTTTCATACGGTTTTGATATTGAGGATCGTTCACCTCCACCAGCTTAGCTTCACAGTCCAAAGATATTTTGTTGCATTGGAGAAGGGTATTTTGGAAATTTTTAAAGCGTAGAATGCCCCTATCCCCTGAAACTGTTTCCACTGTCTGGTAGCCATGCCGTCTACAGTGTCTCATGTGACTTCTCAACTTTAGTTCAGTCCAAAATCTAGAGAGGCATGTTGGACAGTAGAAACGGGTCCCCCTAGTCTTACCCTCCCCCAGAACTCTACTAATGTCAGTGATAGGGTTAAAATGGTCAATTGCATTTGGTTCACTAGGTGGTGTGTATAGCAACCAAACCCAGTGTTTAACCAAATCAACTGACGGGCTTCCCCTGTCTGATATTCCCCTTACGGGGAATACCACCCCCTTCTTTTTAGAACGAGTCCCATCTTCAAATTCAATTTCGTATTGAACCACAGTAACGCTGATATTTAAATGAGCATTAGCTCTTTCAAAAATATCAATGGATCTTAGCGTTACTGGGTATTTGCCCTCTAAGCAAGAAAAATCTACAACTGGGAAATCGGACCCGTCCTTCCCATGTACAACCCAGTGATCTAAATTCTTCTTGGTAGCGTCATCTGCTAGAGACTGAAAGGCTGATATGATGAAAGCATACTTGAAAAACTTTTGACCTGTTTCAAAACAGATCTTCTGGACACCTTTACAACCTACTAGGTCTGGATTATAATTTAAAACTGTTTCCCTTTCATACCCCCCACCTGCCCCCCCCCCTCTTAAAATAAAATCTTTCTTAAATTTACAAATATTTATACTTAAATTTTCAATAAGTAAAACTACAGATCCGCTCCCATTTTTGCTAAAGTTCTCTAGATGCGCTATAATTTGTCCTACACACTCACTAAAAACTCCCTCAAAATTTTCTAAATTCTTATAAATTACGCGCATCTCGGAATGTATATAATGATAATAAACTTCACTTTTCCCCTCATTTAAATAAAAAACCTTTAAAACAATAGAAACCTTAATTGAATCCCTACCTCCCCACACCTGAATTGGCTTCTCCAGTAGTGCACGAATTTTATCTACATAGGCATGCACAATCTATACGGGATCAAAAACAAAATTTCCTCCCATTAGTGTATTAAAAGAATCCCCTAACGTTGCAGTGAAAACAACTATATTATTTAAAATTGTATTCGACAATAGAAAATCGGGAAAAGTTGTACCCCCTCCCCCAAGTTGTTCAACAATATTTGGGCTGTGCTCCACTTCTGTTGTTTGAAGCGGAAGTAGATAATCAGTAGGGGGAGGGCTCCCAGTAAAATTATCTAAAATTTGTAGGGTATTTGGAATCAAGCCCACCTCTGAACTAGGAACACTACCCTGCTCAACTCTGCTAAGTTTTACATTGAAATAATTATTTAAAAAATCATCAATATTAGAAGGTATTTCATTAGAGTTAATGATATCGTCCCATGTTTCGTTGTCCTGAAACTCCATTGCCTCTTCAATGGCTTCTTCCTCTTCTTCACTCGATGGCGAGTAAGGGACCAATGCACCAACCTATAAATGAAAAATAGCTTATTTTCAAAGTGTTCAAATCATCCCTACTGTTAAAATTTGGATTATTATTTACATATTATTTAAAGTTAGCACTGAGTAGGGCTGTAGCAGTATGCACATACTAGCATTTGGTTAATTCAACTGAAAGTTCCAACTTAACGACAATCTAAAACAACGCTTTACATAGAAGGAAGTTTTACGTAGAAGTTTTTTTTTTTTTGTTTTTTTTTTTTTTCGCGGCGAATCCTTGTGGCGCATCCCTGCGGCGCTTGTTGGGCCCGTGGCGATTCACGCAGCGCACCCCCGCAGCTCTTCCCGACCCCCTTTACATAATGCTGGTCAAAAGTTGAAATATTCCTTTCTAATTCCATACTGGTTCAGTAAACTTACGAGTTTAATTATTGTAAGCCGTTCGAGTGTTCCGATTTCCTGGATTGAACTTCAAAATGCCGAGAACCGTTAACTTGAATTCCCCTCGCTAAAATCTTTGGCACGATAGAAATATTCAGTGTAAATTACGAGATCCAAATGTGACAGATGGAATAGTCTCTCTCTTAAAACTATGTGGCCGGAATAGCATTCAGTTTCAAAGGCGGTGAGCATTAGCAGTAATTGACTGCGCTTTTTAAGTGACCAAAAAGATTCGAGGGCAACTATGCCCCCCGCCCCCCCCCCCCTCCGACCCCCTTTTCAGCAATGCCATAAATAGCAATTATTATTTTTGGGAATATAACTTGTTTCGCTCTTACATAGAATTCCAATTTCCTAAATATCTAACGCTAATTTGCAAACAATTCCGTTATTTTCAGAAATATACATAGAATTACGTGAAAGCATTGAAATCCTAGACTTGGCGGCCTAACCGCTAATGATAGAACAAGACATGAAAAGGGGTAAAACAGATCTATTTATATGCTCGTGCGGAGGTTTAAGCCAAAGATTAAAACAAGATAATGTTCAATTGTGAGAAAATAGCATTTTGAGTTTCATAGCGGTGATTATTAATATAAATTACATAAAAATATTCGCTTATGAGATATCGAAGCGATAGCAAAGATTAGAAAAAAGTGGTTTCATATTTAGGTATCTCTGAGTGGATGGAACAGTGAAATTTAAAATGGGGTGTTGGGGGGGGGGATTATAGTGAAAATAACATTTTAATGTCTTCGACAAGCTTGTATTAGGTTGAAAATCGGTTTGTTTAGATATTTCTTGGTCCTGAATAATAGAAAAAAAAGTGAAAAGACAAAAGTAAAGAGTAAAGGCTCTTTAACAGCTAAAAAAATAGCTTATTTGATTGAAAAAAAAACTCACGTCTTCAAATTGATCAATCACTTGATAGGAAGCTGGAGGCTTGGCCATTACATTATAGGGAGCCATTGGTTGGTCCATGACTTGCCTGAAGGAGCCAACCCTTCTATCTTGCGTGGAAGGCTCAGGACTTGATGGAGACAGTTGAGGAGAGTGCACTGACACTTGATGGTGAGCTGATAGCTCAGATATTGTGTGAGAAGGAGCCGATGTTTGGCCTACGGCTTGTCTTGAAGGCCCAGGCATTGTATATTGTCCTGAAAGCCCTGCTGTATGACTGGGGTTCAAATGGATCGTATCATGTCCATCACTCTCTTTCGCAGCCGGGCTAGCGATATAGCGGGCTCGCGCAGCCGTGGCTGCAACTTGACAAGGCAGCATTGAGACTCGATTAAGAGGGGCTTGCACAGATGGCTGCACTTGACGAGGTGGCATTGTGGAGCTGGGGGGTTTCGGCCAGCGGCCATATTGGACAACTGTTGCTCTTACAGGGACTGCCTCACCCTCTCTTGTTTTTTTACTAGGAGATGTGGCGCATTCTTCGCTATTTGCGTTACCCCTAGCTCTCTTTGATGTATGGCCCGCAAATTCTTCATAATTTGCCTTAAAGAAGAGAAAAAATTAGTATCATAATAATTTCCCCCTTTTTTAAAGAAGGAAAGTTATTAACCATAATTTTGTTTAGAAAAGCATTTATCTCATTTTAGTAAGGCAAAAAGTAAAAATTTCGAAATGTTATAAGCTCAAGAATCAGAGGGAGGCTTTAAACTAGATCGTTAACTCAGCGACCTGTAGGCATATATTTGCAAACATAGGTTAAAATGCTATTCAATGCTTCATGCAACTCTTAAAGACCTTTCTAGCCTTGTAAAGTTTGTTTTCATTTTACAACGAAGCTGTTAGAAGCGAGGTATTGCCCCCCTCCTCCCTTTTACATAATGTCCTAAATATATTGTTAGACCTTAATTTTGAAAATAACTCGTTTCTGTACTTCCATACATGTTGTGTAGGACTAGCTTAATTATTGAAATCTCTTTTTTGTCTGAAACTGTTTTAATTTGACGGAAGAATATTTCCTATGACTTGACCGCGTTTGTAAACAAAACCAGAAAAAGGGTGACAGCTAATTATAGCTTCGCACTGGAGTCTTGTGTCAAAACCAGAGCGGTTAATAACAACATAGCGACGTATGTCTCAGTTAGAGAAAGGAATACAATAGAGAAAAGTCAAACTTTAACAAAACGAAAATTATTTCTATTTGCAAGAATTTGGTTGTAAAACAGTGAGGGGGGGGTAGGTTTTGAAGGATAAATGAACATATTTCACGTTTTCCATCGAGTATAAAGATTGTATAGTGATGTTTGTATTGTATGGGGGGGGGACTTACGTGAATATACTGGAGGGTGACCACGGAAAACAATTTTATTTGAAAATAAAAAATGTACTTACATTGCAAATTGAAGTTGGTATGGCTTCTAATTCATCAAATTTATCCATTGTTGTTTGAACTATGTCAAAATACTTTCTGATAATTGAATCACATTGCGTGCCCGTTATATACGAAATCTCAAGGTCGAATTGTTATGTAAGCAAGCCCTCTGATTGGCTGAGAAGGAAACACGTGATCTAACTGTTTCCGGGAAACTCATAACATTCGCTGAGAGCAACAACAACAAATACTATTTCTGGATCATAACATTTGCATCGAGCAACAACAAGAAGGAAGTGTCATTGACCTGCCCCCATTAGACTCAATAATCCATTAAAGTGAGAAAGTTTCTGTTTTTTCATTCTCACTGACAAAATCCATAAAAACAGACATAAATGTGAGAAAGTTCCTGTTTTTTCAAATTCTCACTGACAAAAACCATAAAACATCCATGAAAAACATCAAATAAATCGACCTACACACATAACCATCCATGAAAACATCCATAAATGTGACAAAATTCCTGTTTTTTCAAGTTCTCACTGACAAAAACCATCCATAAATTTGAGAAAGTTCCTGTTTTTTCAAATTCTCACTGACAAAAACAATAAAAACATCAATAAATGTGACAAAATTCCTATTTTTTCAAATTCTTACTGACAAAAACCATAAAACATCCATGAAAAACATCAAATTAATCGACCAACACACATAACCATCCATGAAAACATCCATAAATGTGACAAAATTCTTGTTTTTCAAATTCTCACTGACAAAAACTATAAAAACATCCATGAAAAACATCAAATAAATCGACCAACACACATAACCATCCAAGAAAACAGACATCAATGTGACAAAATTCCTGTGTTTTCATTCTCACTGATAACAAACAGACATAAATTATGTAAAAAAAGTTGTAGGTGGCAGCAGGGGTGAGGGGTCGGACCTCCTGAGGCATTTCTACTAAAGTCATATTATTGCAAGTCTTCTGAAAATGTCTATAGTCTACATGGCATTTTCTTTATGAAAGACCCCTCACCCCTGCTGCCACCTACAAACTTTTTTTACATAATTTATGTCTGTTTGTTGTCAGTGAGAAGGAAAAAACAGGAATTTTATCACATTGATGTCTATTTTCTTGGATGGTTATGTGTGTTGGTCGATTTATTTGATGATTTTCATGGATGTTTTTATAGTTTTTGTCAGTTAAAATTTGAAAAACAGGAATTTTGTAAAATTTATTGATTTTTGTATGGTTTTGTCAGTGATAATTTGAAAAAAAAGGAACTTTCTCACATTTATGGATAGTTTTTGTCAGTGAGAATTTGAAAAAACAGGAACTTTCTCACATTTATGGATGTTTTCATGGATGGTTATGTGTGTAGGTCGATTTATTTGATGTTTTTCATGGATGTTTTATAGTTTTTGTCAGTGAGAATTTGAAAAAACAAGAATTTTGTCACATTTATGGATGTTTTTATGGTTTTGTCAGTGAAAATGAAAAAACAGGAACTTTCTCACATTTATTGATGTTTTTTGTCAGTGAGAACTTGAAAAAACAGGAATTTTGTCACATTTATGGATGTTTTCTTGGATGGTTATGTGTGTTGGTCGATTTATTTGATGTTTTTCATGGATGTTTTATGGTTTTTGTCAGTGAGAATTTGAAAAACAGAAACTTTCTCACATTTATGTCTGTTTTATGGATTTTGTCAATGAGAATGGAAAAAACAGGAACTTTCTCACTTTCATGGATTATTGAGTCTAATGGGGCAGGTCAATGACACTTCCTTCTTGTTGTTGCTCGATGCAAATGTTATGATCCAGAAATAGTATTTGTTGTTGTTGCTGCTCTCAGCGAATGTTATGAGTTTCCCGGAAACAGTTAGATCACATGTTTCCTTCTCAGCCAATCAGAGGGCTTGCTTACATCTCCTTCTAAGTCAATCAGGAGGGTGGAAATATTAGAAAAAGAGGATTGCAGGTTGGGTTAGTTTAAAAGTTTAGATTTTAGTTTTAGTTTAGTTTTAGTTTGGTTTAGTTTAGAGTTTTAGTTAGATTTTCAGTTTAATTTAGTTTAGTTTTAGATTAGTGTTTAGTTTTAGTGTAGAATTTTTGTAGTTTAAATTTTTAGTTAGTTTAGTAGTTTAGATTTTTTAGTTTAGTTTCTAGTTTGAGTTTTAGTTTAGTGTTCAGTTTTAGTTTAGAATTTTAGTTAGTTTAAAAGTTTAGATTTTAGTTTTAGTTTAGTTTTAGTTTGGTTTAGTTTAGAGTTTTAGTTAGAGTTTTCAGTTTAATTTAGTTTTAGTTTTAGATTAGTAGTTTAGTTTTAGTGTAGAATTTTTGGTAGTTTAAATTTTTAGTTAGTTTAGTAGTTTAGATTTTTAGTTTAGTTCTAGTTTAGTTTTAGTTTAGTGTTCAGTTTTAGTTTAGAATTTTAGTTAGTTTAAAAGTTTAGAGTTTAGTTTTAGTTTAGTAGTTAAGTTTAGTTTTAGTTTACGTTTAGTTTTATTTTAGAGTTTTAGTTAGATTTTCAGTTTAATTTAGTTTAGTTTTAGATTAGTGTTTAGTTTTAGTGTAGAATTTTCTGGTAGTTTAGATTTTAGTTAGTTTAATAGTTTAGAGTTTATAGTTTAGTCTAGAGTTTTTAGTTTAGTTTTAGTTTAGAGTTTTAGTTTAGCTTAGAGTTTTACTAAAAGTTTTAGTTAGAGTTTTAGATTTAGCTAGTTTAGTTTTAGCTTTAAAGTTTTAGTTTAGTAGTTTTAGTTTAGCAGTTTAGTTTAGATTTTTAGTTAGTTTAGTGGTTTTAGATTTTTAGTTTAGTTTTAGTTTAGATGTTTAGTTTTCTTTTAGATTTTTAGTTTAGTTTTAGTTTAATGTTTAGTTTTAGATTAGAGTTTTAGTTTAGCTACAGTTTGCTAAAGAGTTTTAGTTAGAGTTTTAATTTAGTAGCTTAGTTTGGTATTAGTTTAGTTTAGTTTTATATTAATGTTTAGTTTTAGTTTAAAGTTTTAGTTAGTTTAGTAGTTAAGAGTTTTAGTTAGAGTTATAGTTCAGATTTTTAGTTAGTTTAGTAGTTTAGATTTTTAGTTTAGTTTAGACAGTTTTAATTTTTAGTTAGTTTAGTTAGTTTAGTAGTTTAGTTTAGTTCTAGTTTCGTTTTAGTTTAGTGATATAATTTATATTTTGTTTAGTTTTAGTTAGAGTTTTAATTTAGTGAGCTTAATTTAGATTTTAGTTAGTTTAGTAGTTTTGATTTTTAGTTTAGTTTTAGTTTAATGTTTAGTTTTCTTTTAGATTTTAGTTTAGTTTTAGTTAGTTTAGTTTTAGATTAGAGTTTTAGTTTAGCTACAGTTTGCATAAAGAGTTATTGTTAGAGTTTTAATTTAGTAGATTAGTTTGGCTTTAGCTTAGTATAGTTTTATATTAAAGTTTAGTTTTAGTTTAAAGTTTTAGTTGGTTTAGTTGTTAAGAGTTTTATTTAGCGTTATATTTCATAGTTTTATTTATTTGAGTAGCTTATATTTTTAGTTTATTCATACAGTTTAAATTTTTAGTTAGTTTAGCTAGTTTAGTAGTTTAGTTTAGTTCTAGTTTCGTTTTAGTTTAGTGTTATAATTCATATTTTGTTTAATTTTATTTAGAGTTTTAATTTAGTAGGTTAATTTAGTTTTAGTTTTAGTTTAGTAGTTAAGTTTAGTTTTAGTTTAACGTTTAGTTTTATTTTAGAGTTTTAGTTAGATTTTCAGTTTAATTTAGTTTAGTTTTAGATTAGTGTTTAGTTTTAGTGTAGAATTTTCTGGTAGTTTAGATTTTAGTTAGTTTAGTAGTTAGATTTTAGTTAGTTTAATAGTTTAGAGTTTTAGTTTAGCTAGAGTTCTAGTTAGAGTTATAGTTTAGATTTTTAGTTAGTTTAGTTTAGTTTTAGTTTAGTTTAGATTTTTAGTTAGTTTAGTAGTTTAGAGTTTAGAGTTTAGTTTTAGTTAGTTAGACAGTTTAAATTTTAGTTAGTTTAGAGTTTAGAATTTACTTTTAGCTTAGTTTTAGTTAGTTTAGTTCTAGTTTAGTTTTAGTTTAGTGTTATAATTTATATTTTTAGTTAGAGTTTTAATTTAGCAGTTTAGTTTTAGTTTAGTTTTAGTTAATTAGTTAAGTTTACTTTTAGTTTAACGTTTAGTGTTATTTTAGAGTTTTAGCTAGATTTTCAGTTAGTTTAGTAGTTTAAATTTTAGTTAGTTTTAGTGTAGAATTTTTAGCTAGTTTAGATTTTAGTTAGTTTAGTAGTTTAGATTTTAGTTAGTTTAGTAGTTTAGATCTTAGTTAGTTTTTGTTTGGAGTTTTTACTTAGTTTAGTAGTTAAGAGTTTTAGTTAGAGTTATAGTTTAGATTTTTAGTTAGTTTTGGTTTAGTTTAGTCTAGATTTTTAGTTTATTATTTTAGTTTAGTTTTAGTTTAGTTTTAGTTTATTCTAAGTTTATTCATTACCTTATTTTTTAGTTTAGTTTTAGTTTAGTTTTAGATTAGAGTTTTAGTTTAGCTAAAGTTTGCTAAAGAGTTTTAGTTAGAGTTTTAATTTAGTAGCTTAGTTTGGTTTTAGTTTAGTTTAGTTTTAGATTAGTGTTTAGTTTTAGTTTAGAGTTTTAGTTAGTTTAGTTTAGTTTTAGATTAGTGTTTAGTTTTAGTTAGAGTTATACTTTAGTAGTTTAGGGATTAGAATTTATTTCTAGTTTAGTTTTAGTTAGTTTAGTTTTAGTTTAGTCTAGATTTTTAGTTTGAGTTTTAGTTTACTTTTAGTTTTTTTAGTTAAGAGTTTTCAGTTTTACATATGAGTTTTAGTTTAGAGTTTTAGTTAGTTTAGTTTGGTTCTAGATTAGTGTTTAGTTTTAGTTTAGAGTTTTAGTTAGTTTAGTTTAGTTTTATATTAGTGTATAGTTTTAATTAGAGATATATTTCAATAGTTTAGAGATTATAATTTAGTTTTATTTTATTTTTAGTTTAGTATTTATTTTTATTTAGAGTTTTAGTTTTTTAGTTAAGAGTTTTCGTTTTACACAAGAGTGTTAGTTAGAGTTTAAATTTAGTAGCTTAGGTCAGTTTTAGTTTAATTTAGTTCTAGATTAGTGTTTAGTTTTAGTTTAGAATTTTATTTAGTTTAGTTTAGTTTTGTATTATTGTTTAGTTTTATTTATAGTTATACTTTAGTAGTCTAGAGTTTAGAATTTATTTTTAGTTTAGTTTTAGTTAGTTTAGTTTTAGATTAGAGATTTAGTTTAGCTAGAGTTTTACTAAAGAGTTTTAGTCAGAGTTTTAATTTAGCAGTTTACTTTAGTTTAGTTTAGTTTTATTTTAATGTTCTAGTTTAGATTTTAGTATTGTTTAGTTTAGGTTATTTTTAGTTATGATTTTGAAGTGCTTAAAACGGAAAATAAATGCTGTTGTTCGTGTAGTTTCTTCAGTGTCATGATAGCGACTAATAGCCTTTTCTACTGTTCACTGGAAGATATACTGTAATTTCATTGTTGAAAATGTCGGTGACTACACGAAGATCCTCGGGCGTGCTCTGATTAAGATCCAGTGAAATGTCACCATAGAGCTTGCTAATCGCCTGAGTGTATGCCGACAACAGAAATTTTGGGGTGCCGGGGTATATCTGTTTATTGAGAGTTATGAGCGAGCTAGAATCACGAACGACTCGATAGATAATATAGATAGTGCAATTCAAAGCAAGAGTTCGCATACATTTGCTCTGATGAAACAGATTGTGTAGTACCAGGGCTATGGAAATGTTCTCATGATGAGATCGGATAGTGAACAATTGCAGCATTTCCTGCGAGAACTGTTCAATGGATTCAGCCAAATAATCAGCCATGAGTTTGGCTCAATGCTATTGAGAACATGAAATCCCCTGATGAATTGTATTGGTCTGGTTGTGGCACTAGCTTTTATTTTATCATAAGATTCTTGCAAAATACTATAGCAATAGTAGGTTTTTTTTAGTTTTTCCAAAAACATTTTTATCGCAATTTCGAATTATTCCAGCTAAGATCGTGGTTTTCACCGACATTGAGGGTCCACACAGAAACGATCTGAAGGGTGTTTTAAATTGATGCATGCTGTTGACAACAGTAGGACTATAACTAACTGTAAATCATACGTGTCCAATGAATAAGTAGTAATTTTCCCATAGATCTATCTATTCAAGAACAACAAAAACAATAGTTCATGGTAACATTTATTACAGCAATATGAAAACACTTGTCAACATGAACACTATGTCAACATGAAAACTCTATTTGTTCAACATGATCAATGACGACACTTTATAAATAAACACTTTTTGTCTTTAAACACTTTTCTGTACAACACTTTTGTCCATCTACAGCACTTTTTGTACAAAACTTTTTGTACAACACCTTTGTCCATCTACAACACCTTTCTATACAACAACAAAATACACTTGGAACTAGCACAGTTGAACATTACAGTGAATTTAAAGGTAGGGCCCCCCACCCCCCGGGACCCGGCCGTGGGACGGGTCCCCTGCCCCCCGGGAGCCGTGATGGAAAAACACTAGTTGTCGTCACTGCTACGGGTTAGTGGATGGGCTAGTGGTGGTGGTTAGTGCTTGGGTTAGATTAGTTGGTTAGGTTAATTTATCCAGACCAAGTTGATTACGATAGTCTATGCATTCAACTCGGTCTGAAATACGATAGTGGCCATGAGGCAGGACACTCACACCATTCTCGAGCACATAGACTTTGTCAGATATACACGACATTGCATTTTTTTCCACTCTCACAGTATAATTTCTATACTGTAGAGAGCAAATTGCAAGCACTTGTGCTCTTGGCACTAGGCTACTTTCTACACAGTCTCTGTACACGCGCATGTTAAAATTGCTCTATACAAAGTGTGTAGGCACCCCTTTACAAGTCTTCTTTTTATCCCACTGTGAGTTTCAACGCAATAAACTTTGGGACCCAGAAACACCCCCCCTGGATATCATATCACTCCCCGTCTCTGATTTTAATTTTAGTAGCTGGTTGGGGGCTTGACATTTCACCAACTCGGGTTAGAGGGATGGTTTCCAGTTGGTGAAATCCATCCGCAAGCTGATGGGCACCCCATTTTGCTAAATCACCCAATAAATCTTCAGTCCCATTTACCTTTAACAGCAGAGAGTCTGTATCACAATAGTAAACTTGAACCTCCCCATCCCGTGGTCAGTGCACTCTGCAGATATTGTAAAAGAACGACAACATGAGCTTTTTTTAAATTTCTTGTACTGAACTACCTCCTGCTATATTCTTGTTCAGTACTACATTTCGCTTTTTCCTGTGTAGAAGAACCATGCCGGTCTCTATGCTCGTGAATGATGTAAAATTGGGGTCGGCAATAATTCGTGCACACTCTAGAGGGTCAGTCACGACGTCGCAGCGAGATCTGTTGCGTACGCTTTCACACATTTTGCCAAACGCTGAATTTAGAATGAGCTTGTACAATTCCTTCTCTACCTTTGAATTTGCCCTAGAACGTTTATCGACAAAAGTATCGATAAACGTTTTCAAATAAGGTTTCTGATTGAACTGCAGGACCCTATGTATTTTGGTGATTTTGAAGCCATTGTTCACCATCCAGTGCAAAAGCACATGGTGAACAACGAAATTCTCTTTAGGGTCCAAATCAGCAATCAGCTTTTGTTTAGAGGGGGTCCAATGCATCCCCATATCCTCAACCAATGATCGATTGTAGGGGCTCAGCTAGTCCCTGGTCACTGGTCAATTGATACAGGGAAAAACAAAATCTTTGACTGAGTCGTGAAGGGCCAGCGGAATGTGACCATCAATTTCAAAGAACCATCCTTGTGGCCCGTTGTCCTCGACGGTGTTAATGTCAGGGAACTCACAAGGACTCTCAAGCCATTGATAGTTCCCACACGGCAAAGAGTAGTGGGACATTGCTGAGGGATACAATGATTTCATGTCCAAGAACACTGCATTTGACTTTGCACCAGTGCTTTGTCCACTCGGATCAGTTGATAAGATGTAGTCCCCATGAAAAACATACCCTCCCCTCATTGAAAGTTCTACAAAAAGGTGTTGATCTACATTAGGGATAAGACCTATTTCCTCCCTGCTAATTTTTAAAATTAAATCCATCATTAAATGGGGTGTTGAAAAATAATATCCTATATCTATCCCAAACTCTGAATTGATCTGGTCTGTATTCTTACAGATTATATCCAACAGAGTTAGAACGTGACTGGCCAAGTACAGTCTACAATAATCCCACCCATTTTTACAATCCCCCTTGGACCACACCTTCTTGGCAAACTCATAATCCTCGACTGTGCATTCACTGTTGGTCAGTGAATTGTGAAAAGCTTCAATTGGAGGTAGTTTCTCCTCGCTTAAGTGAGCGCCAGAGCAGTAATAATCATATGCATATACACCTTTGCTGGTTAATAAGTCATACATTTCACTGTCTGGAAAGTGCTGTTTAAGCAAGGGAAAGCTATCAAAATTGTCGCTTTTCTGCACTTGAATTAGTTGACTTAAGGATTTGGGGAAAAAACTAAAAGAATCTAAAAACCTAATTTTATTCCAGCACGTGCGCTCATTATCCACTACCTGCCATTTCAGTTCGAGAAGCAATATCTTCTTGGCCAATTTGGGAATAATGTTATATGTAAATGAATTATTCACCCATGGACTATCTACTCCCCCTCCCTCCGTGTGCATACGTGCCAGTGCTGGTAAAATAAATTTTAAGTCATAATTAGAGTTATGAATAAAAACAGGAATAAAAAACTGCTGGCTAACGTTTAAATTACACGATTGATTCGCTACCCCCCTAAAATTACTCCCCCCCGATGATATTTCCTGCCCCAAATGATCATGTTCTCTGACTCCCCCGCCCCCCTCTTTTCCCTTTAGTCCCCTTATCCTCCTCTACACACTCCCCCTTACAAACCCAACATATTTTTTGATTTTTAATCGTGAGACGATCCTCTGCAGACAGCACCATTGGATAATGCGTATTTCTCAAACGGGAGATAGCACCATTAGCCGTGCCAATCAGTTTGGTCAAAGCAGTGACCATGCACTCATTCTCATCCAATGTTTCAGCTATTTCTAACAATCGCATGGTGTTAGAATTGTCTCTTTGCGCATGAGCATAGGATACTGCAATGGCCAGTTGTTCTTTGATTCGGTTTGGATATCGTGGGTCATTCGCCTCCACCATCTTAGCTTCACAGTCTAAAGATATTTTGTTGCATTGGAGAAGGGTGTTTTGAAAATTTTTAAAGCGTAGAATGGCCCTATCCCCTGAAACCGTTTCCACTGTCTGATATCTATGGCATCTACAATGTCTCATGTGATATCGCAGCTTTAGCTCAGTCCAAAATCTAGAGAGGCATGTTGGAAAGTAGAAACGCTCCCCCCTACGCTTACCCTCCCCCAGAACTCTACTAATGTCAGTGATAGGGTTAAAATGCCCGATTGCATTCGGTTGACTAGGTGGTGTGTAAAACAACCAAACCCAGTGTTTAACCAAATCAACTGACGGGCCCCTTACAGGGAATACCACCCCCTTCTTTTTTGAACGAGCTCCATCTTCAAATTCTGTTTCGTATTGTACCACAGTAACGCCAATATTTAAATGGGCATTAGCCCTTTCAAAAATGTCAATGGATCGTAGCGTTACTGGATATTTTCCTTCTAGGCAAGAAAAATCTACAACTGGGAAATCGGACCCCTCCTTCTCATGTACAGCCCAGTGATCTAAATTCGTCTTAGTAGCGTCACGTGCTAGAGGCTCAATTGCTGACACGAGGAAAGCATACTTGAAACACTTTTGTTCTGTTTCAAAACAGATCTTCTGGACACCTTTACAACCCTCTAGATCTGGATTATATGTTAAAACTACTAACCTTGGTCCATTCCCCCCTCTTAAAATAAAATCTTTCTTAAATTTACATATATTTATACTTAAATTTTCAATAAATAAAACTACAGACCCACTCCCATTTTCACTATAGTTCTCGAGATGCGCAATAATTTGTCCTACCCACTCACTAAAAACACCCTCAAAATTTTCTAAATTTGGATAAATTACGCGCATCTCGGAATGTATAAAATGATAATAAACTTCGCTTTTCCCCTCATTCAAATAAAAAACCTTTAAAACAATAGACACCTTAATTGACTCCCGACCCCCCCACAATTGAATGTTTTTGTATAGTCGTTCATAACTTTTTCATCCAAATGACTTCCCTCTTTAACCTAGATAACACAAAAAATGTCCCCCATCCGTGTCGTAAAAAGCTCCCTAACACTTGCAGTTTAATCAGGTATATTATTTTATATTGTTTTGGACAATAGAAAATCGGGGAAATATGTACCCCCTCCCCCAAGTTGTTCAACAATATTTGGGCTATATTCCACTTCATTCGATTGAAGTGGACTCGTTGGGGTATCGGAGGCTGGAGGAGGAGGGTTCCCAGTAAAATCCTCTAAAAGCTGCAAAGTGTTCGGGCTCAAGTCTACCTGCCCAACTGTGCTAGGTTCTACATTAAAAAGAAAATCAGCTAAATACTTGTCAATATTAAATGGTACTTCACTAGAGTTGACCAATGTTTCGTTGTTTTAAAAGTTCATTGCCCCTTCACCCTCTTTTTCACTGGAGGGCAAGTCGGAGACCAATATACCAATATATAAATGAAAAAATAGTTTATTTTCAATGTGTCCTCCCTGTGGTTAAAATTTGGATTTGGATTATTGCTTAATAACATTTGGTTAATTCAACTTAACGACAATCTAAAACATCGCTTTACGTAGAAGTTTTTTTTTTCGCGACGCATCCCTGCGGCGCATCCTGCGGCGCACCCCCGCGACGCATCCCCGTGACGCATCCCTGTGGCGAACCCCCTGCGGAGCACCCCCTGCGGGGGCATCCCTGCAGCGCTTTCCTGACCCGCGGTGCATCCCTGCGTCACTTCTCCGGCCTACGGCGCTTCTTGCAGCGCCTCCCACAGCTCTTCCCAGCCCCCCTTTACATAATGCCCGTCAAAAATTTTCTCTATTTCCATATTTCTAAGTCTCGCGCGAGTGGTCCAGGATTGAACCATTAACTTGCTTTCCCCCTCACTAAAATATCTAGCACGATAGAAGTATTTGGTTCAAATTAGGACATTGATGTGTGAGAAAGGGAATAATCTCTCTTAAAACTATATGAACGGAATAGAGTTTCAAAGGCGGTGAGCATTAGCAGTAATTGACTGCGCTTTTTAAGTGACCAAAAAGATTCGAGTGCAACTAGGCTCCCCCTTTTCAGCAATGTCATAAATAGCAATTATTATTTTTGGTGGTATAACTTGTTTCGCTCTTACATTGAATTCCAATTTCCTAATTTTGCAAACAATTCACAGCTAATTTCCTTTGCCAAACAATAGAATTATGTTAAAAGCATTGAAAGCCTAGCCTTGGTGGTCTAACCGTCGCTAATGATAGAACAAAACAGGAAAAGGGGTGACAGATCTATTTATATGCTTATGCGGAGCTTTAAGCCAAGCATTAAAACAAGATAATATTCAATTGTGAATGGAATAGCATTTTGAGTTTCAATGGTATCTAAAGTAAATGAGATATCGAAGCGATAGCAACAGAAAAAAGAGCGGTTTCTTAGCAAAAAATTACATTTATATATGTAATAGGGGTTAATATCTCGCAGCGATAAGTTTATATTGGGATTGAAAAGGACTAAAACATTGGAAGAAATAGATAGGTAGGAAAAAAATGCTTACATTTGCATAATCCGTCTGGGCTTGGGTGCCCGAAGGACCAGGTAGTGTGTGTTGGAGGGTAACCTCCTGACCTAGCGTCGATGGGGCAGCTATTAGAGGTCCAGGTAACGTGTGTTGGAGGGTGGAGGGACCGGTGACGTTAATTTCTTGTGTAGCTGGGCTAGCGATATCATATGGCTGTGCAGTCGGGACAGCTTCTGAGACCCTTGAAAAAGCTTGCGTAGGTGGGGCTTCGGCATTATAGCTATTCGCCCACTCTCTCTTTGGTTTTCTGAGAGGTTGCATTGGGTCAAGTAGCGTGGAGCTAGAGGGTTTTGACCAGCGACCATATTGCATGACATTAGCCTTCGCAGGGGGCGCATTATTTGCCCTCGCTTTCTTAGCGGGTGGCGGCGAGGAGCATTATTCGCTATTGGCGCCACTCATAGGTCTCATTGATGTAGTGTCTGCAAATTCTTCATAATTTGCCTTCAAGAAGAGAAAAAATTTAGTATCGAAATAATTTTCCCTTTTTTAAAGAAAATTATTAACCACAATTTTGATTAGAAAAGTATTTGTCTCATTTCAGTAAATCAAAAAACCCATATTCTCTCCCCACTAAATTTAGGAAAATTAAACCGCACTATGTTTATCCTCTCATGTAGGTAAACATGCGTTTTATTTAAGCGCAATGTATATCAACAAAGAATGTATCTTACTACATTTTATTCAAATGTTATAGCTAAAATCACTAAATGACGAAGAAGCAATTAAGGTCAGAAACAATTATCTTTTCTATTTTGTCACTATTAAAAGTGCTAACCCCATCCCCCAACAAAAATCATGGAGTCGCTCGCGGGAATATAAAAGAAACTTTATTGAAAGCTTGAAAAAAATTAAAAACATACCTAGAGACGCATCGCATATATTTACACATTAGTTTTCTTGTCAATGGGTGTACATGTCTACACACCGAATCCCCCCCCCCTTACTTTTAATGCGAAGAAATAGTTTGTTTTTACTTTACAACGAAGCTGTTAGAATTGAAGGCATTGCCCTCCCCCTTTACTTAATTTACTTTACAGCGAAGCTGTTAGAAGCGATGTATTGCCACCCTCCCTTTTTACGTAATTTACTTTACAGCAAAGCTGTTAGAAGCGATGTATTGCCCCCCTCCCTTTTACGTAATGTCCTAAATATATTGTTAGACTTAATTTGAAAATAATCCATTTCACCGGTTCTCCGGCAAATACAGGTTACGAATCCACAATCTAATTATTGCTTAAAATCGTTTTATTTTGACGGGAAGAACAATCCTTTGGGCTAGACCACGTTTGTAAACAAAACCGGAAGAGGGGTGACAAAGTAATTATAACCTTGCGGAAATGTATTGTCAAGTTAGTGGCTTAATAACAATAGCGAGGAATGTCACAGAGAAAGGCTAAATTTAACGAAAAGGTATTTCTTTTGCGGTGGTTAGGTTTTGAGGGTAAAAGAATATATTTACGTTTTGCATTGAGCATAAAGATTGTATGGTTTGTTGTGGGGGGGGGGTTTGAGGGTAAAGGAATATATTTACGTTTTGCATTGAGTATAAAGATTGTATGGTTTGTTGGGAGGGGGGTTTGAGGGTAAAGGAATATATTTACGTTTTGCATTCAGTATAAAGATTGTATGGTTTGTTGGGGGGGGGGGTTTGAGGGTAATGGAATATATTTACGTTTTGCATTGAGTATAAAGATTGTATGGTGGTTAGGTTTGTTGGGGGGGGGGGGGGTGGGGTTTGAGGGTAATGGAATATATTTACGTTTTGCATTGAGTATAAAGATTGTATGGTGGTTAGGTTTGTTGGGGGGGGGGTTTGAGGGTAAAGGAATATATTTACGTTTTGCATTGAGTATAAACAATTGTATGGTTTGTTGGGAGGGGGGTTTGAGGGTAAAGGAATATATTTACGTTTTGCATTCAGTATAAAGATTGTATGGTTTGTTTGGGGGGGGGGGTTTGAGGGTAATGGAATATATTTACGTTTTGCATTGAGTATAAAGATTGTATGGTGGTTAGGTTTGTTGGGGGGGGGGTGGGGTTTGAGGGTAATGGAATATATTTACGTTTTGCATTGAGTATAAAGATTGTATGGTGGTTAGGTTTGTTGGGGGGGGGAGTTTGAGGGTAAAGGAATATATTTACGATTTGCATTGAGTATAAAGATTGTATGGTTTGTTGGGGGGGGTTGAGGGTAATGGAATATATTTACGTTTTGCATTGAGTATAAAGATTGTATGGTGGTTAGGTTTGTTGGGGGGGGGGGGGTTTGAGGGTAAAGGAACATATTTACGTTTTGCATTGAGTATAAAGATTGTATGGTTTGTTGGGGGGGGGGTACTTACTTAAATATAATAGAGGGTGATCAAGGAAAATTCGTTTGAAAATAAAAATGTACTTACATTGCTAATTGCGGCTGCCAAGGTCTCAAGCTCATTAATTATGTCAATTGTTCTACCCATTATGTCACAATAGTTTCTGATAATTTAATCACATTGCATGCCCGTTATATACGAAATCTCAAGGTCAAATTGTTATGTAAACAAAGTCCTCTGATTGGCTGAGAAGGAAATCTGTGATCTAGCTGTTTCCCGGGAACTCATAACATTTGGCTTGAACAACAACAACAAATACTGTTTCCCGGAAACTCATAACATTTGGCTTGAACAACAAATATTGGAAACACGCGATCTCCCGGGAACTCATAACATCTGCATCGAACAACAACAAGAAGGAAGTGTCATTAACTGTTTCCCGGAAACTCATAACATCTGCATCGAACAACAACAGGAAGGGAGTGACAAAGTTCCTGTTTTTCCATTCTCACTGACAAAAACCATAAAAACAGACATAAATGTGACAAAGTTCCTGTTTTTTTTAAATTCTCACTGACAAAAACCATAAAAACATACAAAAATGTGACAAAGTTCCTGTTTTTTCAAATTCTCACTGACAAAGTCCATAAAAACAGACATAAATGTGACAAAGTTCCTGTTTTTTCAAATTCTCACTGACAAAGTCCATAAACCACGTGGTCCTGTCACGATCAATAGGGGCATCTCTACTCACCTAATGATCTTCAACCAAAATCTAAGCATCAAAATAGACCTACGTAGTTTTAACGAAAACAGGCCCATATCACCTTTCAGAACCTGTGAATGAGTTGTCTGATGTAATCCAAATAGTCTTTTATAATACGGGAGCTGGAGGGACTCCAACTTGTGTGCCGCTTCTCCGCCCCAAATCTCCGCTCCATACTCTAATACTGGTAAAATTTTTGTATTAAATATTCTTTTGTGCATTTTTAGGTTTTTAATTCCCATTATCGTCAGATTTCTAAAAATTGCAGACATGGCCACTTTGCCTCTATTAATTAGTTCATCAACATGACTCTTTAAACTTCCATTTTCCGATAAAACAAATCCTAAATATTTTATTCTTTTACTTACTTTAAGTTCCTCATTATTACATTTAAATTTATAATTATTTTCGCCACTTTTTTTCCTTTTTTTTAAAATAACAACTTCACTCTTTTCAACATTCAGCCTTAGTTTTTTCATCTGCAAATAATCATCTATAAGACTCAAAAGCGTTTGCAGATCTTGGGGTGTGCTAGCCACCAAGGCAATATCATCTGCAAATAATAGTATTGATAGTTTATGGGTCCCTAGACTAACATTCGGAGCCCATCTATTCTCTAGATAATCAACAACATCATTTATAAAAATGTTAAACAAATTAGGAGAAAGAGTGCTGCCTTGTTTTACACCCAGCTTAATATTAAAAAACCTAGAAAACCTGTTACCAACTAACAGGATTCCACTCACACAAATATACATACTCACTATCAACCTCACAAACAAATGAGGGAGGCCAATTCTAACCAGGGCATCCTTTAATAGCTCTCTGTCTACACTGTCGAACGCCTTGTGGAGGTCCAGAAATCCCACATAAAGACAAGTTTTTCCCTTTCCGTATTTATCAATTAATGCCTTTAAAATAAATATTGTATCTACCGTCCCGTACCCTGTTCTGAAACCTCCTTGTTGTTCATGTATTATATTATTTTTGTATAACCATTTAGAAAGCCTTGTATCTAGTATGTTCTCCATTATCTTACTTAAAGCAGGGACTAGCGCTATTAAACTATAATTTATGTAAAGCCTAGGTTTTTCTCTCTTAAAAAGCAACATAAGCACAGATCTCTTCCACCCATTTGGCCATTGTCCTGGATTTTGCACCCTATTACAGATGAAAAAGATTATTGACATAAAAATTGAAAGAAAATTCTTAAATAACGCTATTGGTACACCATCAACACCCGCAGCCGAACCTCCTTTTAAATTCTTGAATACAAGCTTGACCTCATCATTACTCACTTCCCCTACTAAATCATAATCATGTTCCTTCATGGGATAAACAACCATCTCTGTGGTATGTGTTACCTCTTGTAATTCTGCGCAATCACCTTCCATGCTTTCTAGGTAATCAGGCCATGAGTTGGCGTCTGGAGCCACCTATGTGTTTCCTTTTTCGTTTCCAATATCATTCCTTATATAACCCCAAAACTTCTTAAAATGTTTATTTCTAAAATAATTTGCAATATCCAGTTTCTTCTTAATCTCAAACTCTTTTTTTCCTTTTAATTAACCTTTTGTAATCTCTTCTTTTATCTTTATATTCGGCAAATCTTAAACTTTGCTCTTCAGGTTTATCACATTCTTTTAAAAGATTCAATAAATATCTGACCTTTTCTTTCATTAACTTAAACTCCAAACCAAAATATCGCTAGTTTTTATTTTAATTTTTATTCAGATTACACGATGGTGAACAACTGCAAATTATTTCATTTAGCTCCATAATTATACCATTTATATATTTTACATCTTATTCTAACGCTTTCAATTTATTTTTTATATGCAGCTTCATAAGCTCCCTTTTAAATTTTTCAAAATCATTATCATTTGAATCATATCTAATTTGTTTTCCTAAGCCCTCTAATCTAAGCTCCCCATTAGATAAATTTCTAACTCGAGGAACAACATTCTGAAGCTTCTCAGTCTTCAGGTCAAGCTTAATTGCTCTAAGATCGGATCCAACTAAATCTAGTACATCAATATCAATCGATTCAGGTACAAGTTTCGTATTAATCAGCGCATAATCTACAACACTTGTAGTTGGGCCCGAAAGGTAAGTGGACTCGCCCAGACCCTTATCATTTCCAAACCTTCCATTCGCAATGAACAGACCATGTTCCCCGCAAAGCGCCAGGAGCTTTCTTCCCCAAACATTTATTTATTTTTTTTTCATCCTTATTACTTCGCGGTAATCTACAACAAATTGGGACCAAATCCCCTAAATCTGGGATTAATAAATCTGGAACCTCAACCTCAACGCCGGTATAACCATTGAAATCCCCTATCACAACGCACTCAAAATCACTATAACTTTCTTGTATTAGCGACAATTCATCATCTAAAATTTCCCAAGTATTTTCTCGATTATAAGAACTATTTTGTGGAGGGATATACACAACGCCCAAAATTAATCTCTTCCCACATTTCAAACAAATACGCAGCCAAAGTCTTATGTTGTCATAGAATCTTCAAATAAGGCTCATTCGATTGAAAATTCAAACGGCTAGTGCGCTTTTTAATAGTCGAAAGTGATTGGAGGGCAACTAGCCCCCCCCCACACTCATCATTCCTCCAAACACATCCAATCAAAATTTTGAGATAGCCATTTTGTTCAGTGTAGTTGATTTCCAGATAGAAAATATGTTTTTGAGGAGGACACTCTCGCACAAACCTCGGGGCAAGGGTTTTAAGTTATTCCCTGGGGGCACATAAGGTTCTTATAGAAGGCGTTGTCATAGAATCTTCAAAAAAGGCTCATTCGATTGAAAATTCAAAGGGCTAGTGATCTTTTTAATAGTCGAAAGTGATTGGAGGGCAACTAGCCCCCCCCCGACGCCCATCATTCCCCCAAACAAAACCAGTCAAACTTTTGAGATAGCCATTTTGTTCAGTGTAGTTGATTTCAAGATAGAAAATATGTTTTTGAGAAGGACACACCCCAACAACCCTCAGGGCAAGGGTTTTAAGTTATGCCCTGGGGGCATATAAGGTTTTTAAAGAAGGTGTTGTCGTAGAAGCTTCGAAAAAAGCTCATTCGATTGGAAATTCAAAGGGCTAGTGCCCTTTTTAATAGTCGAAAGTGATTGGAGGGCAACAAGCCCCCCACGCCCATCATTCCCCCAAGGACATCCAATCGAAATTTTGACCCCCAAAGACATCCAATTGAAATTAGCCATTTTGTTCAGCGCCGTTGATTTCAAGATAGACAACATTTTTTTGAGGAGAACACTCCCCCACAACCCTCAGGGCAAGGGTTGTGAGTTATACCCTGGGGCCATATAAGTTTTTTGTTGAACCTGTTGTCGTCAAAACTTCAAAAAGGGCTTATTTGATTGGAAATTCAAAGGGCTAGTGCCCTTTTTAACAGTCGAAAGTAATTGGAGGGCAACTAACCCCCCTCTCACGGCCACTTTTTCCCCAAGCACATCCAATCAAAATTCTGAGATAGCCATTCTATTCAATGTAGTTTTAAGTTCTGTAAATTAGATATTTGAGGATGACAACCCTCCCCCAGAGCCCTCAGGACAAGGGTTGTAAGTTATGTCCTGGGGGCATATAAGGTTTTTTTAGAAATTTTTGTCGTAAAAACTTGAAAAAGGGCTGATTCGATTGTCAATTAAAAGGGCTAGTGTCCTTTTTAATAGTTGAAAGTGATTTGAGGGCAACTAACCCCCCTCTCACGCCCACCGTTTTCCCAAACACATCCAATTAAAAATTTTAGATAGCCATTCTATTCAACGCAGTTGAAAGTTTTGGAGATTAGGTCCTTAAGGATGACAGCCCATCCCCCACAGCCCTCAGGGAAAGGGTTGTAAGTTATGCCCTGGGACAATGTAAGGTTTTTATAGAAAGTGATGTTGTAAAAACATCAAAAAGGGTTCACTCAATTGAAAATTGAAATGGCTAGTGCCCTTTTAATAGTCAAAAGTGATTGAAGGGCAACATTTCCCCAAACACATCCAATCAAAATTTTGAAGTATACTTTTTGTTCATCTTAATCGAAAGTTCTGGAAATTAGGCATTTTAGGATGATAACCCCATCAGAGTCCTCAGTGCAAGGGTTGTAAGTTATTCCCTGGGGGTATATATGGTTTATATTGAAAGTTGTTGTAGAAATTTCAAAAGGGGCTCATTTGATTGGAAATTCAAATTGCCCTTTTTAATAGTCGAAAGTGAGTGGAGAGTAATTAACCCCCCTCTCACGCCCACCATTTCCCCAAACATATTCAATCAAAGTTTAGAGATAGCTATTTTGTTGAAAGTAATTGAAAGTTGTGGAAATTATGTATTTAAGGATGACAAACCCCCCAAAGTCCCCAGGGCAAAGGTCGCAAGTTATGCCCTGGGGGCATATAAGGTTTTTAATGATAGATTTGTCGTAAAAACTTTCAAAGGGGCTCATTCAATTGGAAATTGAGAGGGCTAGTGCCCTTTTTTAATAGTTGAAAGTGAATGGACGGTAAATAACCCCCCTCTCACGCCCACCATTCCCCCAAACACATCCTATCACAATTTTCAGATAGCCATTTTGTTCAACGTAGTGGAAAGTTCTGGAAATTAGGTCTGTGAGGATGACAACCGCCTCACAGCCCTCAGGAAAAGGGTTTTAAGTTATTTTTATAGAATAGGTTGTCGTAGAAACTTCAAAAAGTGCTCATTCGATTGGAAATTGAAATGGCTTGTGCCCTTTTTAATAATCAAAAGTAATTGGAACGCAACTAACACCCCTTCCCACGAACACCATTTCCCCAAACATATCCAATCAAAATTTTGTGATAGCCATTTTGTTCCACGCAGTTAAAAATCAGGAAATAATACCTTTGAGCAGGACACTCCCCCCACAGTCTTCAGGGCAAGGGTTGTAAGTTATGCCTTGGGGGCATATAAGTTTTTATTAAAATCTTTGTCGTAGAAACTTGTAAAAGGGCTCATTTGATTGGTAATTCAAAGGTCTAGTGCCCTTTTTAATAGTCGAAAGTGATTTCAGGGCAACTACCCCCCCCCCCCTCTCTCGCTCACCTTTTCCCACAACATATCCAATCAAACTTTTTAAATAGCCATTTTGTTGAGTGTTGTGGATTTTCAGATAGAAGTTATGTTTTTGAGGAGGACACTCCCCCAGAGCCCTTAGGGCAAGGGTTGTAAGTTATGCCCTGGGGGTATATAAGGTTTTTATAGAACGCGTTGTCGTAGAAACTTAAAAAAGGGCTCATTCGAGTGAAAATTAAAATGGCTAGTGCCCTTTTTAATAGTCGAAACTAACTGGAAGGCAACTAACACCCCTTCCACGCCCATCATTTTCCCAAACATATCCAATCAAAATTTTTAGATAGCCATTTTGTTCCACGCAGTTTAAAGTTCAGAAAATTATACCATTGAGCAGAACACTCCCCCCCATAGTCTTCAGGGCAAGGGTTATAAGTTACGCCCTGGGGGTATTTAAGGTTTTTATTGAAATCTTTGTTGTAGAAACTTGAGAAAGGGCTCATTCGATTGGAAATTCAAAGGGCTAGTGCCCTTTTTAATAGTCAAAAGTGATTAGAGGGCAACTACCCCCTCCCCTCTCATGCCCACCTTTTCCCCATACACATCAAATCAAAATTTTTATGTAGCTATTTTATTCAATTCAGTTGAAAGTTTTGGAAATTAGGTCTTTAAGGATGACAACTCCCCCCCCACAACCCTAAGGGTTGTGGGGGGGACCTCAGTGCTCTCGATGTTGTCAAACATCAAAAAGGGCTCATTCAATTGAAAATTGAAAGGACTAGTGCCCTTTTAATAGTCGAAAGTGATTGAAGGGCAACTAACCCCCTCTCACGCCCACCATTTCCCCAAACGCATCCGATCAAAAGTTTGATATATTCATTTTGTTTAACGTAGTCGAAAGTTCTGGAAATTGGGTCTTTTAGGATGATAGCCCCATCAGAGCCCTCAGTGCGAAGGCTGTAAGTTATGCCATTTTTTTTATAGTAATATATCATTTTATATATATTTTTTACATATAAAAATTTTATTTATTTTTATTTTTAATTTTTTTATACTTCGTATCGAAGGAGTTGTCGGAGAAACTTCGAAAAGGGCTCATTTGATTACAAATTGGGGTGGCTAGTGCCCTTTTTAATAGTCTTAAGTGATTGGAGGGCAACTAGCCCCCCCCCCCCCTCACGCCCATCATTACCCCAAACACATCCAATCAAAATTTTAAGATAGCCATTTTGTTCAGCGTAGTTGATTTCCACATAGAAAATATCTTTTTGAGGAGGACACTCCCCCACAACCCTCGGGACAAGGGTTTTAAGTTATGCCCTGAGGGCATATAAGAACAATATTGGCACAATGTACCATATGTTATTTTTTTTATTTTAGAGCAGGGCACTTCATATGGAACCGTCTTCGTAGAGACTTCAAAAGGGGCTCATTCGATTGGAAATCGAGAGTACTAGGGCCCTTTTTAATAGTCGAAAGTGATTGGAGGGTAACTAGCCCCCCCCCACCGCCCATCATTCCCCCAACCACATCCAATCAAAATTTCGAGATAGCCATTTTGTTCAGTGTAGTTGATTTTCACATTGAAAATGTGTTTTTGAGGAGGACACTCCCCCACAACCCTCAGGACAAGGAATTAAGTTATGCCCTGGGGGCATATAAGGTTTTAATAGAAGGCGTTGTCTTAGAAACTTCAAAACAGGCTCATTCGATTGGAATTCAAAGTGCTAGTGCCCTTTTTAATAGTCGAAAGTGATTGGAGGGCAACTAGCCCCCCCACGCCCATCATTCCCCCAAACAAATCCAATCAAAATTTTGAGATAGCCGTTTTGTTCAGCGTAGTTGACTTTCCAGATAGAAATATGTTTTTGAGAAGGGCACTCCCCCAAATCCCTCAGGACAAGGGGTTTCAGTTATGCCCTGGGGGCATATACGGTTTTTATGTAAGGCGTTGTCGTAGAAACTTCAAAAAAGGCTCATTCGATTGGAAATTCAAAGGGTTAGTACTCTTTTTAATAGTCGAAAGTCATTGGAGGTCAACTAGCCCCCCCCCCCCAACGCCCATCATTCCTCCAAACACATCTAACCAAATTTTGAGATAGCCATTTTGTTTAGCGTAGTTGATTTCCTGATAGAAAATATATTTTTGAGCAGGAAACTCCCCCACTACCCTCAGGGCAAGGATTTTAAGTTATGCCCTAGGGGCATATAAGGTTTTTACAGAAGGCGTTGTCGTAGAAACTTCAAAAAAGGATCATTGGATTGGAAATTCAAAGGGCTAGTGCCCTTTTTAATATTCGAAAGTGATTGAAGGATAACTAGCCACCTCCCACACCCATCATTTCCCCAAACACATCCAATCCAAATTTTGAGATAGCCATTTCGTTCAGCGTAGTTGATTTCCAGATAGAAAATATATTTTTGAGGAGGACACTCCCCCACAACCCTCGGGGCAAGGGTCTTAATTTATGCCCTGATGGCATATAAGAACGATGTTGGCACAACTTACTATTTATTATTTTTTTTTCATTTAGAGCTGGGCACTTCTTATGGAAGGGGTTGTCGTAGAAACTTCAAAACGGGCTCATTCTATTGGAAATTGAGAGTTCTAGTGCCCTTTTTAATAGTCGAAAGTGATTGCAGGGCAACCATCCCCCCCACGCCCATCATTCCCCAGAACACATCCAATCAAAATTTTGAAATAGCCATTTTGTTCAGCGTAGTTTATTTCCTGATAGAAAATATGTTTTTGAGGAGGACACTCCCCCACAACCCTAAGGGCAAGGGTTTCAAGTTATGCCCTGGGGGGCATATAAGGTTTTTATAGAAGGCATTGTCGTAGAAACTTCAAAAAAAGCTCACTCGATTGGAAATTCAAAGGGAATTAGGTTTTGGAAATTAGGTCTTTAAGGATGACTACTCCTCCCCCCACAGTCCTCAGGGCAAGGGTTGTAAGTTATGCCCTGGGCATATAAAGTTTTTATTGACAGCGTTGTCATAGAAACTTCAAAAGGGCTCATTCAATTGGAAATTGAAAAGGGCTAGTGCCTTTTTTAATAGTTGAAAGTGATTGGATAGCGACTAACGCCCCTCTCACGCCCATCATTTTCCAAAACACATCCAGTCAAAATTTTGAGATATCCATTTTATTCAACGTAGTTGAACGTTCTTGAAATTAGGTCTTCTAGGATGATAGACCCCTCAGAAGCCTCAGTGCAAGAGTTTTAAGTTATGCCCTGGGGGCATATAAGGTTTGTATAGAAAGTTGTTGTATAAATCATAGGCAGCAAGATCGCGCTGCCTAAGTAAAGAGTGGGGACACTCGAGAAGGAGACAAGTAACGGGGACTAAGTAAAGTGGAAGACACTCCCCGACAACCCTCAGGGCAAGAGTTTTAAGTTATGCTCTTGGGGCATATAAGGACGATGTTGGCACAATGTATTATTTATTAATTTTTTCCTTTAGAGCAGCGCACTTTGTATCGATGAAGTTGTGGTAGAAATTTCGAAAAACGTTCATTTATTTGGAAACTAAATTGGCTTCTGCCACTTTTTAATACTCGAAAGGGATTGGAAGGTGACTAATACCCCTCTGATGCCCACCATTTCACGAAAGACATCCTATCAAAAGTTTGATATTGCCATGTTGGTTAACGTAGTTGAACTTTCTGGAAATTCGGTCTTAGAGGAAGACAACCACCCTAACAGACCTTAGGATAAGGTTTGTAATTTATGCCCTGGGGGCATATAAGGTGTTTATAGAAAGCGTTATCGTTTCCAAAAGGGCTCATTCGATTGGAAATCGAAAGGCCTAGTGCCATTTTTAATAGTCGAATGTGACTGGAAGGCTTGAGATTTTTATAGTAAAGGTCAAAGTGGGTATAATGTATTTTTTTGTTGTTGTTGTTTTTGTTTAGAGCAGGGCACTTCGTATCAAAGGAGTTGCCGTGGGAACTTCGAAAAGGGCTCATTCGCTTGAAAATAGAAAGGGCTGATGCCCTTTTTAATAGTCGAAAGCGATTTGAGGGCAACTAATCCCCCTTCCACTCCCACCCTTCCACTTCAATCCTCCCACGCCAACCCTCCCATTTGTGCTCTTGAAATTTAACTAAATCAATATTGCAGAAGTATATCCAAGCTATCAAAGAAAGTAAACATATTTTTTTGCAAATGCTACCAATTTTTCCATTTCAGGTCAACTAGAGGAGGTGTGAAACTAAATTAAACACTACTATTTGCGTCCAAATTTTTAAAAGGGTGTGTGTTATTAAAAATTGCTGAAAAATTTTCTCCAGCAAACAAATAGCAGGCCAAACTATACAGTCCTAAAAAATTAAAAGATTTAAAGTATTATTTTCTTTTTCCCTGAAATGACTATGTCAGTATAAAACGAACAGAAATTAATTTAAAAAACTTTTTCCACAAAATAAGTTTTTCAAAGAAAAGTATAGAACTTCATTAAACAAAAATGAGCAAAAATAAAATCAAATAATCTACCAAGCGTGAAACTACCACAAATCAGCATCGATAGATATATGAAACGTAAGTTGGGCGCAAAACCCCTATGACTTTCCAAGGCCAGAACAAAATTTGCACTTTACTGAAAAAATACAAATGAATGTGCATTGTTAGTTTAATATACATATACTGTTATTTAGTAATCAAAATGAAAAAATTATTTGATTTATTAAAGTTACAAAAGTAAAAAAAATTATATTTTTTCAGTAAAGTGCAAATATTGTTCTGGCCTTGGGAAGGCTTAGGGGTTTTTCGCCCAACTTATGTTAATTTCTGCTCCTTTTGAGTTTGACTCGGTTATTTATTGTAATTTCTGTTCGTTTTGGGTTTCATTTATTTATCGATGCGGATTTGTGGTAGTTTCACGCTTGGTAGATTATTTGATTTTAATTTTGCTCATTTTTTGTTTAATGGAGTTCTTTACTTTTCTTTGAAAAACTTATTTTGTGGAGAAATTTTTTAAATTAATTAAAATAAATAACAGAACCAAACTTAAAACGAGCAGAAATTAATATGATTAGTTTTCTAAAACCCTATGGTTTCTATAAGCCAGAATATAATTTGTACTTTACTGAAAAAATTCTTTTAAATGTTTTCATTTTTATAAGTTTAAGAAATCCAAAATTGATTAAGATTTTAAGGAATGAATATCAGCATATGTATATTAAACTGACAATGCATATTTTTGTCAGTGAATTCATTTGAATTTTTTCTACTACTACTACTACTACTACCAACAACTCACCGCAGCACCAAGCCGCCTGAAGCCAACAAAGCTACGCTCGCTCCTCCTCCATCCAAATCTATTCAAAGCCTCCCTTTTTACACCCTCCTACGAAGTTTCCATTTCCTTTAAATCTTTTTCATGTCGTCCTCCCACCCGAGACGAGGACGACCTGCTTTCCGTTTAGCCCTAGACGGTTGGCCAAAAGAACATTCTTCGGCAATCTATCATCCATCATCCGCACAACGTGCTGTAGCCACCTCAACCTTTTTTTATCATAGCCCTAGTCAGCAGGGTACCCAGAACAATCCTTAAGCAATTTCTCTGGAAAACCTCAAGTATATCTTCATCCGCTTTTCGGAACACCCATGCTTCAGAGCTATATTTGACCACTGTCATCACTATAGCTTTTAATATTCTAATCTTGGTTTGCAGACTTATCTTCCTATTTGAAAAAAACTACGTTTTCTAAAGAGTTAAAGAGGCTGAGTTACAAGGTCGAACCTTAAAACGTACAGGGATTAGGAGGCATAGTTGGGGGCTACCGCCCCCCAAACCCCCGCTTTCGCAGCCTTTAAATATAAAAAAAAATTTCTTTAAACTGAAAGTAAGGGGCGACATTAAAACTTAAAACGAACAGAAATTATTCCGTATATGAAAGAGGCTGTGCCCTCCTCAACGCCTCCCTCTTTACGCTAAAGTTTGACTTTCTCACAACTCTTTTTTTTAAACAATAAAAACTTTAGCGTAAAGAGCGAGGCGTTGAGGAGGGCACAGCCTCTTTCATATACGGAATAATTTCTGTTCGTTTTAAGTTTTAATGTCGCTCCTTACTTTCAGTTTAAAGAATTTTTTTATATTTAAAGGCTGCGAAAGCGGGGGTTTGGGGAGCGGTAGCCCCCAACTATGCCTCCTAATCCCTGTACGTTTTAAGGTTCGACCTTGTAACTCAGCCTCTTTAACTCTTTAGAAAACGTAGTTTTTTTCAAATAATTTCTGCACGTTTTTGTACAGTTTATTACTTATTATTGCTTGACTAACTGTTAGCTGATCGTGTCAGGAGTTAAAGTTGGGGGGCTGCCGCCCCCAAACCCCCCGCTCTTGAACATTCTTGTGTTAAGGCTTTTAATTCCTGAATACTCAAATCACGTCGTACAGGGTGCCTCCTAATCCCTGTACGTTTTAAGGTTCGAACTTGTGACTCAGCCTCTTTAACAGCCCCCGACTGTGCCTCCTAATCCCTGTACGTTTTAAGGGTCGACCTTGTAACTCAGCCTCTTTAACTCTTTGGAAAACGTAATTTTTTTCAAATAATTTAAAAAAGAAACTGAGTTTATTTTTAAAGTTTAAATTCAGTATATAAAAAATTTGCTCTAATGGTGAAACGAACCCGGGTTTTCCGCCTGATAGTCTGGACTATCAACCGATGGACTATACAAACACAATAGTAATTGTTGTTTAGCAAATGGAAGCTATTTTTGACGCAAGCAAATTCCCAAAAATCTTGATATGTGGTTTTTGGAAAACAGGGAAGGTGTGTTCAGATTGAGCTGAAATTTCGAGGATAAGCTCCCAGGTCCCAGGAAAGCTTATCCTCTAAATTTCAGCCCGATCATACAACGTTAAAGGGGGGTTGTGGTGGGAAAAATTAACATGGGCTAATATAGGAAAACGAGGTTTTTCGTAAATGTAAATTCGGGGGATAATTTTTTCGGTCTGAAAATATCAAAAGGCCCTAACAGGTCGAATTCTGCTTCGAATGAGTCCTCATTCAACCAGATCCGTTGCCAACTGTGGCCTGTAGGCGTGGCTAAGAAAAAAAAAAGAAATGATGATGATGAATTTTAAGTGGCTATATTTGGTTTTTTGAAAACAGGGAAGGAGTGATCGGATTGAGCTGAAATTTCGAGGATAAGCTCCCGGGCCCTAGGAAAGCTTAACCTTTAAATTTCAGCCCAATCGGACAACGTTAAAGGGGGGTGTGGTGGGAGGGTCCAAACTTCCGGCCCAGTTTACCCCATGAAGATAAAGTCGGAGGAGGATGAAATTTTGCAAGTTTCTTAGTTTGAGCTTGGGCTACAAATTGCGATTACCGCCGTCTCTCTGTGACCTCTAGGACCTGAAATCGCTTAACATTGTGGTGGGTCGCCTCTTTATAGAGGCACAAGTGTGCCTCCTTGATTCTTCCAAACTTTTTTTAAGTGTGAAAAAACCCCCTGAACCTTGGCTATTCTACTTTTGACATCTTCACTGCTGCCACCATCTTTACTAATAATACTACCAAGGTAAATGAAGCTGCCCACCTGATCAATCTTTTCATTACCCAACGTCGCCTTTTCATCTTTACTTATTCCTAGCCTTAGTGACTTAGTATTCTTAACAATAATTTTCAAACCTATTCTAGCACCCTGAACTCGCAAAACCTCTAAAACTTCATTCATTTTGCTCACACTTTCATCTAGGATGCTCAAATCATCAGCATAATCCAAGTCCAGGGGACTTTTTCCTCCCCATTTTATTCTTCGGTCTCCCAGTGCCTTTCCTGTGCTCCTTAAGACAAAGTCCATCAAAATAATCCATATTAAGGGGGATAGAACACATCCCTGCTTAACTCCTGATTTAATAAAAAACCAGCTGCTAACCTCATTTCCTACCTTAACTGCAGCAGTGTTATTCTTGTACATAAAAATAATCACTTTAATGTATTTGTCTGGTATACCATACAAGGACAAAACCTTTACTAAAGCTCTTCTATCAACAGAAATCAAACACTTGCTAATAATCTATAAAACTGAGGACCAGAGGTGTTTGAAAACTCAGGCACTTCTCAATTATTAGCCTAAGAGTGAAAATTTGGTCGACACATCTTCTACCTTTTCTAAAACCGCACTGTTCTTCTCTTAAAACTTTGTCTACGGCATCTCTCAGTCTAAAATATATAATATTACTAAGTAATTTACTACCTACAGAGACCAGACTAATCCCTTGGTAATTACCACACTCACTCTTATCACCTTTCTTATGAAGTGGTTTAATTAAAGTTTTCTTAAAATCATTAGGTACTTCCCTTTTTTTAAAAATCATATTCATAATCTTTAATAGATTATTTTTAACCTCAGAGCCACCATGTTTAATAAACTCATTTACCACCCTATCAGCACATGGATCCTTATTATTTTTTAATCCTTTTAGTACTGTCGCTAATTCCTACTCACAAAACAAATCTTCCTTCAGATCCAAGGTATCACAAACTTTTTTATTTTCCTCTATATCTTTTCCTGCAACTCTTTCTCGGTTAAGCAAATTCTCAAAATGTTCGGCCCATCTCTCTTAAGTTTTTTCCTTATCGCTACTTGCGGCCCTATTCCTATCTTTAACTGGGCAAAGTCCGGATTGACTACTCCCTCTCAATTTGTTAAACATGTCAGTACAATATTTTACTATCATGATGTCTAGCTGCATCTTCAAGATCCTCGGCAATTTTATCCATGGCCTCCACTTCACACCTCCTTAGTTCATATTTTAATGCTTTCTCCACTTTCTTTACGTTCCTTTTGTTTTCATATGATGTATCACTCAGATAGTTCCTGTACAAGTCCTTTCTCCTTTCTATTAAACATAAAGCTTTTTCACTAACATTCTTAGCCGCAGTTCTAGCTTTCTTCCCTAAACACCTTCAGCAACTCCAATCATCTTCCACATCATCAAAATTTAAACTCTCAAGTTTAGTATTCAACTGTTCCTGGAAAGTTTCTTTCAGATTCTTATCCTGGAGTCTACCATTATCATAACTTCCCGGGAGGTAGTTACCCTTCCGATATTTCAGCTTTAAATTAACCCTTGACACTACTAGCTAGTGATCTTTACTCTTAACATCAATAACGGCACTCCTATATACCCTAGTATCTTGTATTGATCCTGCCAGTCTTCGGTTTGCAATAACATAATTAATAAGGTTTGCTGTCTTACCATCATGTGAATACCATGCTAACTTATGAGCCATTTTATGACCAAACACCGTATTGGTTATAACTAGATTGTTATATCTACAAAATTGCCAAAGTCTGTATCCATTACTGTTTTCTTTTCTTACACAAAATTTACCTAGGCTAGGATACCATCTATCTCTATTTCTACCGACCTGGGGGTTATAATCTCTAAGTAAAAACATCATACCTGTCTGTTTGCTCCTGTAACTGTAAGTAAAATTCATCTGAGTCACTGGTATCTCCGTCAGTCGGTTTTACAGGGGTGTATACTATTATAACTGATACTCTGAACTTTTTAGTCATACGATGAGCAATTAGTATTCTATCATTAATACCTTCCAAGCCTAAACAAGACTTGGCAGCTTCCTTATTCATCATGAGCCCTACTCCCTGTTTATGTACCCCATCCTTCCTGCCTGAGTAAACAAATTCTATATCACCTAATTTCATACTTCCCATCCCTGGGATAAGAGTTTCTGAAACTCCTAATAAATCCAGTTCGATTCGTCTTAATTCGTCAGTCAAAATGTCGATACGATAGTCATTTTTTAACGTCGTAACATTCCGAGTTCCGATTTTCGTGTTCTTTGAATCATTGAAATTATTTTTGCCTCGGGAAAAGCAATGATCCCGGATACCAGTGCAGGACGGGGATCACATCTCTTCTCAAGTCTACACCGAAGTGCTTAAGCCGGCTTAGAAGCGGATAGCAAGAAGTCCCTGGGACCTCCATGAATGGAGGCTTTGTGCAATCCTGGGCCCATCTTGGTCACAACATGGTTTTCAGCACTTGGTGATGCTCTTCTATCAACAAGAGTGGAAATCCTGCACAGACAATTTCAAGCCTATTACCTCTGGTTCATTAAATATTCATGCCTACAAATATTATGCTACAACGGGGAGACAGCTCTTAATAGATAAATTAGCTAGGAAGAGGTTTTTCAGCCCGAAGACGCCCGTCAAAACATACCAAGCCAAAGCATAGAGGTTTAGAAAACTACTTATATTAATTTCTGCTCGTTCTGAGTTTACTCTGTTATTTATTTGAATTTCTGTTCGTTTTGGGCTTCATTTGTTTATTGATACTCATTTGTGGTAGTTGTATGCTTGGTAGATTATTTGATTCTATTTTTGTTCATTTTTGGTGTAATGGAGTTTTATAGCTTTCACTACAAACAAGAGTTTGGCTACTGCCCCTTCCCTGATTGTAAAAGTTTAAAACCTACTTTGTAATTGGTGCTTTACTGAAAACGAATTATATTACAAATATTTCCTTTTTTACTTATTACAACATTAAAAATACAAGTCGCTAAAACCTTGAATTCGTTAGCTTTCAGCAATTAATATCATTATATATTAAAAATTCAGTTTAATTTTATTATTTCTTTCCAAGATTGTTCAAAACACATATAGTCTTCAGTGAAGCCTCGACGCAGTAGGCTTTAGACTTTTGCAGTTAGGGAAGGGGGCAGTAACCAAACTCTTGTTTGTGGTGATATTTATTCGTTTTAAGCGTGATTTCTTCATTTAATTTAAGTTTTACTCGTTTTAAGATTTTATTTTGGGAATTAATTTTAAGGCATTAACTTTCAAGGAAAATTGGGAGGGGGGTCATAGACTAACTGGAAAACAATATTTGCCACCAGGTTGTTAAATAGGCGTACCTACAGTATCTCAGGAGTGTTTAAGGGTGTTAAGTAGAAACTTCTAGGTCATGTTAGGGGGGGGGGGACTGTAAAACTAAACTAAAGAGGCTATGTTTATCTGGGTTTCTAAAAGGACACATCTGCAATATCTTAAAAACAGCTTAGGGTATTACGTTGAAACTCCTAGGTAGCTTTGGAGAGAATGTTGATTTGAATCAAAAGACACCATCTGCATCTATGCATCCTTATTTTCAAAACAGTATATCCACAATATCGGAGTACCTCCGCAATACGCTTAGTATTAAGTGGAAATTTTCAGGGTATGTTGAATAAATCAAAGGACATTATGTGCATTTAGGCTGTCAAATGGGTGTATTTGTAATATCTAGGAACGGCTAAAGGTATTAAGTTGAAAATTTCAGGGCATGTTGAGGGGGATCATGAACTATGCAAAGGACACAATGTTCATCCATATTGTCCAAATGGCATGTGTGCGGTATTTCAGGAAAAGATAAGGTATTGAGTTGAAAATCACTTGAAATTTTAAAGGGGGTGTTGAAGTAAATCAAAAGGTTTCAGCATGTTGACACAATATGCATCCAGGTTGTCAAAATGGTGTATTTGCAGTATCTCAAGAATGGCGAAAGGGTGTAAAATAATAGTCTAATGAACTCAGCAAAAAATTTGAGGGAAAATTAGAAGGGGAAGATCAATGAGATTCCAAATATTCCCTTAGGAGGGAAAAAGAAACAGGGGGCGGGGGTACAAAAAAGTTTGGAAAATGTGCTTGTGTTGATTCATGGTGGTGATGTGTTGATTCATGGCTTTTTTTGTTGATATGATTAAAATTTGATGACAGCAAAGGGAATCTCAATTGTAAGCAAATTTGATTGCTTTGATTCTTGACCTCGTACTTTCCTTTAAGCAACAAAGCAAAATTTTTTTAATTTATGAGTAAAAAATTTAAAATGACTTCGACTTTTTAATTACAATCACTTTTTGATTAAAAATACATTTATTTAAATAAAAAAAAGTAGATAAAACAAAATATAATACAATAAGAAATTTAACCCTGAATGATCGATCAATTTATGTCTATGCTCAAGGTTGTAACATAAAGGGGGTCAGAATGGCTTCTGCCCTATAGAAGCCCGAAAATCATTTTTTTTTAATCCATTTATTTGAGTAATATTCCCCGTACCCATCATATAGTAAAACTATTATTAAGGGAAAGGTTGCCCAAAATACAAGTAGGAAGTCAAAATTTTGTTGTCATCGACGTCAAAAACCCTTGACTGGAGGTTTTGAGTCTTCCACCTTTAGCAAAAAAGAATTTAAATTTTTGTATGGGTAGTACTGATGTGCCTATTTTTCTTCGTTTTGTTTATCAGGCGTAATGGTATGGAATTAGTGGAGCTAATTTACGGAAATATACGGGTGAGGGGTAAAATTTATTTTCAAAGTCTAGAAAGGGGCGTTCTTGTTGATTTTTCGATTTTTTCAATGAAAATATCAAAAAAGGTCATTTTTCATTGCCCCCCCCCTCCCCAAGAAAAAAGGTATTTTCCAAAATATACTGAAATATATAGAGGAAAGGGAGCAAATGCCCTAAAATTCGAGATGTAACGTCTAGACCCTGTTACTTATATATAATTAAATAAAAAAAAACAAGTTTTTTTTTTAACTGAAAGTAAGGAGATTAAAACTTAGAACGAACAGAAATTATTCCGTATATGAAAGGGACTGTCCCCTCCTCAACGCCTCGCTCTTTATGCTAAAGTTTTTTATTGTTTTAAAAATTAGAGTTTTGAGAAAGAGTAAAACTTTAGCGTAAAGAGCGAGGCGTTGAGGAGGGGACAGTCCCTTTCATATACGGAATAATTTCTGTTCGTTTTAAGTTTTAATGTCGCTCCCTACTTTCAGTTAAAAAAATTTGTTTTTTTTTATTTAATTTCTGAACGTTTTTGAATTAATGCAGCTTTGATTTTGGTTCACCGTACATGAATAATTAAAACAAAATTTGCTTATTAATTTTGCTTTTTTTGGCTAAATTGCTTTCTCGAAATTTTACTCTGACGTAACTTACGCAACAAATTTCTATATTCATAGGTTTTTATTACGTATATTAGGGAGTTTGCCCCCTAGTCAATACCTCGCTCTTTACGCTAAAGTTCGAATTTTGTTCGAATCACAAACCCTTGAATCACAAAGGCCGGTTAATTAGAATAGATAGCTCTTTTAAAAGTACTAAACAAACTTTAGCGTAAAGAGTGAGGTCTTGACTAGGGGGCGAACCCCCTCATATACGCAATAATTTCTCTTCGGTTTAATTTTTAATTTTGCTCCTTACTTTCACTTGAATAAAACTTGTATTTTTATTTAATTTCTGATCGTTTTTTAAATAATGCTGGGAAATCTGGCGCCCCCTTCATAGAAATGTCCCTTCCACCAAGGAAACATGTTCCATGGACATATTCTCCCTTTTAACCCCTACTCCAACCCCCCCACCACCAAAAAAATTCCTCCGTAAAACGTCTGTAAACTTCCCAACAACCAATACTATCAGAGGCAACGCTGTAGTGTTGCCCCAAGCAAAGGTCAATGTTAATTCGGCTCACAGATGTTATTATTATTATTTTTTTTTTCCCAGAGGCACTTCATATGAAAGGGGTCGTCCTAGAAACTTCAAAGGGGTCTCTTTCGATTTGAAATCGAGAGTTCTAGTGCCCTTTTTAATAGTAAAAAATGATAGTAGGGCAACTTGCCCCCCCCCCCATACCCATCATTCCCCCAAACACATCCAATCAAAATTTTGAGATAGCCATTTTATTCAGCGTAGTTAATTTCCAAATAGAAAATATATTTTAGAGGAGGACAATCCCCCACAACCCTCAGGGTAATGGTTTTAAGTTATGCCCTGGGGGCATATAAGGTTTTTATAGAAAGTGTTGTCGTAGAAACTTCAAAACAGGCTCAATCGATTGGAAATTAAAGGGCTAGTGCCCTTTTTAATAGTCGAAAGTGATTCAAGCGTAACTAGCCCCCCTCCCCCCCCCCACGCCCATCATTTCCCCAAACAAATCGAATGAAAATTTTGAGATAGCCATTTTGTTCAGCGTAGTTGAGTTCCAGATAGAAAATACATTTTTGAGGAGGACACTCCCCCACAACCTACAGGGCAATGGTTTTTAAGTTATACCCTGGGGGCATATAAGGTTTTTATAGAAGGCGTTGTCGTAGAAACTTCAAAAAAGGCTCATTCGATTGGAAATTCAAAAAGCTAGTACCCTTTTTAATAGTCGAAAATGAATGGAGGGCAACTAGCCCCCCCACGCCCATTATTCCCCCAAATACATCCACTCAAAATTTTGAGATAGCCATTTTGTTCAGCGTAGTTGATTTCCAGATAGAAAATATATTTTTGAGGTGGAAACTCCCCCACAACCCTCAGGTCAAGGGTTTTAAGTTATGCCCTGGGGGCATATAAGGTTTTATAGATGCTGTTGTCGTGGAAACTTCAAAAATGGCTCATTTGATTGTAAATTAAAGGGCTAGTGTCGTTTTTACTAATTAAAAATTATTTGAGTGTAGCTCGCCCCCCCCCCAAGCCCATCATTCCCCTAAACACATCCACTCAAAAGTTTTAGATAGACATTTTTTTGCGCGTAGTTTATTTCCAGATAGAAAATATATTTTTTAGGTTGACACTCCCCCACAACCCTCAGGGCAAGGGTTTTAGGTTATGCCCTGGGGGCATATAAGTTTTTTATAGTAGGCGTTGTCGTAGAAACTTCAAAACAGGCTCATTCGATTGGAAATTAAAGAGCTAGTGCCCTTTTTAATAGTCGAAAGTGATTGGAGTGTAACTAGCCCCCTTTCCCCCCACGCCCATCATTTCCCCAAACACATCCAACCAAAATTTTTAGATAACAATTTTGTTCAGCGTAGTTGATTTCCATATAGAAAATATATTTTTAATGAGGACACTCCCCCACACCCCTCAGGGTAATGGTTTTAAGTTATGCCCTGAGGGCATGTAAGGTCTTTATGGAAGGCGTTGTCGTAGAAACTTCAAAACAGGCTCATTCGATTGAAAATTAAAGTGATATTGCCCTTTTTAATAGTCGAAAGTGATTGGAGGACAACTAGCCCCCCCCCCACGCCCCTCATTTCCCCAAACACATCCAATCAAAATTTTTAGAGAGCCATTTTGTTCAGCGTAGTTGATTTCCACATAGAATATATATTTTTGAGGCGGACAATCCCCCGGAGCCCTCAGGGAAAGGGTTTTAAGGTATGCCCTAGGCGCTTATAAAGTTTTTATAGAAAGTGTTATCGTTGAAGCTTCAAAACAGGCTCATTCGATTGGAAATTCAAAGGGATAGTGCCCTTTTTAATAGTCAAAAGTGATTGGAGGGCAACTAGCCCCCCCCCCCCTACGCCCATCCTTCCCCCAAACACATCCAAGCAAATATTTTGAGATAGCCATTTTTGTTCAGCGTAGTTGATTTCCAGATTGAAAATCTATTTTTGAGGAGGACACTCCCCCACAACCCTCAGGGCAACGATTTTAAGTTATGCCCTGGGGGCATATAAGGTTTTTAGAGAATGCGTTGTCGTATATACTTAACAACCGGCTCATTTATAGTGAAATTAAAGGGATAGTTCTACTCCCAAAAGGAAACAATGTTTGAAGTAAACTGAGCCCCCCCCCCCCACGCCCATCATTCTCCAAAACACATCCAAACAAACTTCTGAGATAGCTATTTTGTTCAGCGTAGCTTATTTCCAGATATAAAATATGTTTTTGAGGAGGACAATCCCCCAAAACCCTCAGGGCAAGAGTTTTAAGTTATGCCCTGGGGGTATATAAGGTTTTTATAGAAGGCGGTGTCGTAGAAACTTCAAAAAAGGCTCATTCGATTTGAAATTCCGAGGGCTAGTGCCCTTTGTAATAGTCAAAAGTGATTTGAGGGTAACTAACCCCTCTCGCGCCCACCTTTTCCCCAAACACATCCAATCAAAATTTTAAGACAGCCATTTTATTAAACGTAGTTTTAAGTTCTGGAAATTAGGTCTTTGAGGATTACAACTCCCCCAAAGCCCTCAGGGCAAGGTTGTAATTTAAGGATTCTCCGAATCTTTCATATTATTTTTTATGGAAGGGATGCTCGTATAAACTTTAGAGAGGACTCATTTGATTGAAAATTGAAAGTTCTTGTTGACATTTTAAGAGTCAAAAGAGATTGAAGGGCAACTAGCCCCTCTCCCTCCTCCACGCCTTAAATGCATCAGATAAAAATTTTGAGATAGACATTTTGTTAAAATAGTTCAAAGTTCTGATAACAAAAAACTCCGGTGTCGACATAGTCCACCAAGGCCCAGGAGTAGGCGTTGTAAGTAATGCCCTGGGGCATAACTTATTAAGGGGGGTTTATAACTTATGGGAAGGGGTTTTGTATGCGAAGAACACATAGGAAATCTATTATAATTATACAATTATAAGGTTAAAATACATACTCTGTGATAGATGCAAAATTGCTTTGGCACACAAATTCATATTAAGGTCAATTCCAAACAGTCGTGATCCCTTTGTGTCAGCAAGTGAAATGGTCTAAACCCCCTTATTGGAGCTATTTTTTCAATCCATTCATTGTTGTCAAACGCTGTCCACAAGTTATTCAAGCTGTCTATTGTACATATATAAGGTTTTTATCAAAGAGGTAATCGTATAGACTTTGAAAAAAGCCTCATTCGATTTAAATTGAAAGTTCTAGATCCGTTTTTTAAAGTCAAGAATAATCGGACCGTAAGCACACTCCCCCCCCCATGCCAAAAAGACTTGAAACTTTTTTTAATCAAAAACGAACAAAAATTAATTTAAAAAAAACCTTTGTGAAGTTTTTCAAATAAAATTAAAGGCCATTTTAAACTTAACCTCAGGAGATACCAATACCTGTTAAAATTCAAACTCAAAGCGACCAGAAATTAATGTTAAAGAATAAATGAAACCCAATACGAACTGACATTGAATAAACAATCATAGCAAAAAACATCCAACAAGTAATAACATAAATGAATAAATACATCTTAAAGCGAGTAATGCTTACATTGAATTTGAAAATCAAGCTTAAAACGAAAAAAAATATTTTGCTATTAAAGTATAAATGAAACTTAAAACGAACAGAAATTGAATAACAATCAATGCGAACAAACATACAATATATATTAATGTAAATAAATAAATAAATCTTAAAACGAGTGAAACTTAAATTGAATATGCAAATCAAGTTTGAATCGAATACAAATAACTACAAACAAGAGTTTGGGTATTTTCTCACTGCAGAAGCCTAAAACCTACTGCGTCATTGGCGCTTTACTGAAAACGCATTATATTACAAATGTTTTCTTTTGTACTTAACATTGAAAATAAATATTAAAATTACAGTAAAATTTTGAACTGATGAGCTTTTAGCAATTAATATCATTATGCATCAAATATTCAGTTTAATTTATTATTTCTTTTCAAGATTGGTCAAGACAAATATAGTTTCACTACAAGCAAAATTTGGGTACTTCCCCCTTCTTTAACTGTAAAAACCTAAAGCCTTCTGCGTCATTGGTGCTTCACTGATTTCGAATTACTCGTATATTACAAATTTATTATTTTCCAGTTCTTACAGCATTGAAAATGAAAATAAAAATTACAGTGAAAAGAAATCCTGAACTGATGGATCTGTCAACTATTAATATCATTATATATCTAATATTCAATTTGATTTTGTTTATAATTTCCAAGACTGTTCAAGACTCATATAGTTTTGCAATTTTTTTTTAACTCTGCCATTTTTTGGAACTAATCGTGTTAGTTTGTTATGAAAACATTCTATGGCTTCTTGGCATTTCTATTTCAGCAGATAACTGCACCTCAAACTTTGTGGAACATGCATTTTCTTGCATGAAACACCAAAATATAATAAAATGTCAAGTTTCGGAGTGTTCCACCACTCGCAAGCAAGTGCTATTGGTATTTTTGAATCCGCATGGTCAATTTAGGGGGTGCAGGGTAGGCTAATTCTCGTAGCACCCCCATTCCGTCGTGGTATGGTTCACATTTTCAACATCTGGCGTCCGGACTATCATATAATCTACCAAGCACACAACTACCCCAAATAAGTATCAATAAATAGATGAAACCCAAAACGAACAAAAATTAAAATATATATTAGAGTCAAACTCGAAACGAGCATAAATTAATGTGAATAGGGTTCAAAACCCCTATGCTTTCTAAAATCCAGAATATAATTTGTACTTTACTGAAAAAAAATCAAATGAATTTACTGAAAAAAAAAAATGTGCATTGTCAGTTTAATATACATATGCTGATATTTTTTCCTTAAAATCTTAATTAATTTTTGATTTCTTAAAGTTACAAAAGTGAAAATATTTCAAAGAATTGTTTTCAGTAAAGCGCCAATGACGCAGTAGGTTTTAGGCTTCTGCAGTGAGGCGGTATCCAAGCTCTTGTTTATGGTTATTTTTATTCGATTCAAACTTGATTTGCATATTCAATTTAATTTTCACTTGTTTTAAGATTTATTTATTCATTTACATTAATATATATTGTATGTTTGTTCGCATTCATTGTTTATTTAATTTCTGTTCGTTTTAAGTTTTATTTATACTTTAATAGCAAAATATTTGTTTTTGTTTTAAGATTGATTTTCATATTCAATCTAAGCATTACTTGCTTTAAGATCTATTTATTCGTTTATAATATTACTTGTTGTATGTTTTTTGCTATGATTGTTTATTTAAATTCTGTTCGTTTTGGGTTTCATTTATTCTTGAATAATAATTTCTGGTCGTTTTGAGTTTGCATTTTAACAGGTATTTGCATCTCCTGAGCTTAAGTTTAAAATGGCCTTTACTTTTCTTTAAAAAACTTATTTTTCGGAAAGTTTTTTTTTAATTAATATGTACACAATGGGCAAAGATTATAACTTAGGCTACAGCCCTTCCCCTGGGAACTCTGGGGGATTAAGTCATCCTCAAAGACATTTTAATTAGATTTTTGACTCTGCTGAACAAAATCTCTGCTGAACTCAAAGCTATCTCAAATTTTTGATTGGGTGACTTCGGGAAAAAAGGAGCGTGGGAGGGGGCCCAGTTGCCCTCCAATTTTTTGGGCACTAGAACTTTCAATTTCCATTCGAATGAGCCCTCTCACGATATTTTAGGACTACTGGATCGATACGATCACCCCTGGGGAAAAAAATAAAATAAAAAAATAAACACGCATCCGTGATCTTTCTTCTGGCAAAAAATACAAAATTCCACATTTTTACAGATAGAAGCTTAAAACTTCTGTAATAGGATATTCTGATAGGCTGAATCTGATTTTGTGTTTTTCATTAAAGTTCCATGACTTTTAGAGGTTGTTTTCCCCTTTTTTTGAAAACAAGTCGAATTTTCTCAGGCACTTAACTTTTGATGGGTAAGACTAAACTTGATAAAATTTATATATTTTAAATAAGCATAAAAATCTGATTCTTTTGATGTATCTATTGGTATCAAAATTACGTTTCTTAGAGTTTCGGTTACTATTGAGCCGGGTCGCTCCTTACTTACAGTTCGTTACCACGAATTGTTTGATGAAAGCTTGTGGGTCATGGAATTTGAAAAGGACATGGAACGTGCTGCCGGAACGTGAAATACAAAAAATTACTTCAAACTTTTTTCTGTTAAACAGCTAAAAGTTTATTTAGTGAGGGCAGTTTCTAGGCATTAAAAAAACTTCAATAAAAATTAACTTTCAAAATAACAGAAATTTTTGCAATAAAATATATAGATATGGCTCCTCATCTGATTACAAAACAAAAGAAAAAAAAGGAAAAACATTGATACTTTATAACGTCAAACAAAAGCAATGATGCTTTACCCCATAACACAAACAAAATGACACTTTTACCAATGGTTATATGTTATGGATGAATGCGCCATTGCCCGGCAGTGACATCTCTAGAAATAGGAGTATATGGCAACAGCTTTATCAAAAAGTTCATGGTTACAAGCTGTAAGATAGAAGTGATTGGGGCTAACAGTAAACGAAACTCAAAACAGGAATTTTAATAGCTATTAATACATCAAATGGATTGACTTTTTATGCTGATTCCAAATATATAAAATTCATTAGGTTTAAAGCTACCCATCAAAATGTACGAGCCTGAGAGAATTTGCCCGAGTTTTAAAAAGGGGACGAAATCTCCCAAAAAAATTGAGTGTTCTTGATGAAAATCACACCATTCCATTCAGTGTATCATATAACCCGAATGTAAACGTTTCACGCTCCTATATGCAAAAATATGAAATTTTGCATTTTTTTTCCCAATAAGAAAGATGGCGGATATATGTTCATTTGTAGTTGTTTTTTCCTATGGTTAACCGTATTGAATCAATAGTTCTAAAAGATCGAGAGAGAGAGAGAGAGAGAGAGAGAGCTATTCGAACGGAAATTAAAAGTTCTAGTGCCTTTTTTAGGTAAACAAAAAGATTATGCTATGGGTGGCGTATTCTGCAATTTTGTGGGACCAAACTGCGATTTTGCCCCATGGTGGACCAAGCTACTATTGATTGAAAATTCTAAGACACCCAATGAATTTGGAAGTATCCAAAAACTATATATTGAGCTCCCCAGTTATGGAAGAAGTATTACCGCACGATGGCGCGTTCGTCCCTGAAAAGTTACGTAGTCCATAAAAGAGATGTCCGTTAATATGGACATTTGTCTTATTGCTTGATTTAACTAAATTGATTTGCTGGATTTTATATGAATTTATGTTCAGTGATGTATAATTGTGCATCAGCTATTTTACAAGAGAGGTGGAGGGTCGTTGTGTAGGTGGGGATAGGACAGGCGCCTAAAGCAAATTTCAATGACAAAATGGTCTAGATCTCCATGAGCCTTTAGATTATCATAGGAAGGGGTATGGAGGGAACGGAGTAGGAATTAATGTATCCTTTCATTTAGACTAAGCCTGAACAGGGGTGAACAGGAGTGATATCTTCCTTCTTATTGCAAAAAAATGTTTCTGATATTTATGTTAAATCTCCAGTTAACTATAGGATTTGTTTCATACTTCAAAAAAGTGGTTACTCCTGCATTTTGCGGGCACTGCTATATATTGTACAAGGAAACCAGTCACGAAAAATCTGTCAAACAGGTTTTCTGCAAGAGGCCGCTATACATAATGACTGTAAAGACGTGGTTTCTCAATGAGTTATAATATTTAGACGATTGTTTTTTGGGATTTAAGGAAGAAAAAGGTACCTAGGTTAGGTTAGGTTACGTATTTAATATATAGTATTTTTACCCTGCACCCCCCCCTAATGTGCAAATATATAGCCCAAGTTTGTTTATAAACTATTATATATTCATCCTATTTTATTTTATTTATTTAGCATTAACCAAACTTGACTTCTTTAGCAGTGCCTGCATAATGCACCAGTACCCAAAATTGTATGCAATGATGTTTAAGGGCACATCGGCTGTTATGAAAGAAGGATGGTGGGTTATTTTATTATCAGGGTAGGTAGGAGGGTAGATGCCTTGAAGAGTGCATTTTAACTCATAAACATTCTTACTCCATTGAGTTTTCAGGTAAATATAAAATGAGTTTTGTGGGAGGGTGGAGATAAAAATTGATGTCTAATTGCTCGATACCTGGGAATTTCTTGGTCTGTTCCTTTATTAATTAAAAACACTTTTTCCACAAAATAAGTTTTTCGATAAAAAGTAAAGAACTCCATTAAACAAAAAATGAGCAAAAATAAAATCAAATAATCTACCAAGCGTGAAACCACCACAAATCTGCATCGATAAATAAATGAAACCCAAAACGAACAGAAATTACAATAAATAACCGAGTCAAACTCAAAACGAGCAGAAATTAATTTAAGTTGAGCTCAAAACCCCTATGCCTTCCCAAGACCTGAACATAATTTCCACTTTACTAAAAAAAACATAAATATTTTTACTTTTATAACTTTAATAAATCAAATAATATTAACATTTTTAATACTAAATATCAGTATATGTAGATCAAATTGGCAATGCACATTCATTTGTATTTTTTTCAGTAAAGAGAAAATTATGTTCTGGCCTTGGGAAGCCAGAGGGGTTTTGAGCTCAACTTATATTAATTTCTGCTCATTTTGAGTTTCACTTGGTTATTTATTGTAATTTCTGTTTGTTTTGGGTTTCATTTGTGTATCAATGCTTATTTCTGGTAGTTTCACGCTTGGTGGATCATTTGATTTTATTTTTGTTCGTTTTTTGTTTAATGGAGTTCTTTACCTTTCTGGGAAAAACTTATTTTGTGGAAAAAGTTTTTTTTAATTAATTTCTGTTCCTTTTATATTGACATAGTCTTTTCAGAGAAAAAGAAAATAATACTTTAAATATTTCATTTTTTTAAGAATTTATAGTTTGACCTGCTATTTGTATGCTGGAGAAAAATTTTCAGCAATTTTTAACAACGTAAACCTTTTTAAAAATCTGGACTCAAATAGTAGTGTTTAATTTAGTTTCATACCTCCTCTAGTTGACCTGAAATGGAAAACTTGATACCATTCGCAAAAAAATCTCCTTACTTTCTTTGATAGCTTGGATACACTTGCAATATTTTGATTTGGTTAAATTTTTAAGAGAAGAAGGGGAGGGAGGGTTGATGAATGGGAATTGAGAATGGGAGGGTTGGCGTGGGAGGGTGGGTGTTGGAGGGTGGGCGTGGGAGGGTGGGAGTGGAATTGGAATTAGTTACCCTCAAATCACTTTCGACAATTAAAAAGGGCATCAGCCCTTTCTATTTTCAATCGAATGAGCCCTTTTCAAAGTTCCCACGACAACTCCTTCAATACGAAGTGTCTAAACAGCAACAACAACAAAAATAATACATTATACCCACTACGATCTTTACTATAGAAATGTCAAGCCTTCCAATCACTTTCGACTATTAAAAATGGTACTAGTCCTTTCGATTTCCATTCGAAGGAGCCCTTTTGAAAACGACAGCGATTCTATAAACACCTTATATGCCCCCGGGGCATAAATTAAAACCCTTACCCTAAGGTCTTTTAGGGTGGTTGTCATCCTCTAAGACCGAATTTCCAGAACTTTCAACTACGTTAAACAACAAGGCTATCTCAAAATTTTGATTGGATATGTTTGGAGAAATGGCGAGCGTGTAAGGGGTGTTAGTCGCCTTCCAATCACTTTCGACTATTAAAAAAGGCCCAAGCCACTCCAATTCCAATTGAATGAGGGCTTTACAAAGTTTCTACGACAACTTCTTCGATACGTAGTGCCCTGCTCTAAAAAAAAAAAAAAAATATTACATTGTGCCAACATTGTTCTTTTATGCCCCCAGGGCATAACTTAAAACGCTTGCCCTGAGGGTTGTGGGAAAGTGTCCTCCTCTTTACTTAGTCCCCGTTTCTTTTCTTGTCCTCGAGTGTCCCCGTTCTTTACTTAGGCAGCGCAATCGTGCTGCCTATGATTTATCCAACAAATTTCTATATAAATCTTATATGCCCCCAGGACATAACTTACAACCCTTGCACTGAGGGGTCTGAGGGGGTTATCATCCTAAAAGACCTAATTTCCAGAATGTTCAACTACGTTGAACAAAATGAATATCTCAAATTTTTTATTGCATGTGTTGTGGAAAATGGATGGCGTGAGAGGGGCGTTAGACGCTATCCAATCCCTTTCAACTATTAAAAAAGGCACTAGCCCTTTCAATTTCCAATTGAATGAGCCCTTTTGAAGTTTCTACAACAACGATTTCAATAAAACTTTACCTGAGGGCTATGGTGGGAGGGGTTGTCATCCTTAAAGACCTAATTTCCAAAACTTTCAACTACGTTAAAGAAAATGGCTATCTAAAAATTTTTAATGGGTGTGTTAGGGGGAAAGGTGGGCGTGAGAGGGGGGTTAGTTCCCCTCAAATCACTTTCGACTATTAAAAAGGGTACCATCCCTTTGAATTTCAAATTGAATGAGCCCTTTTTCAAGTATCTACGACAAAGGTTTCAATAAAAACCTTATATGCCCCAAGAGCATAACTTAAAATAGTAGAACCCCCTTATTGACTCCCAGACGACACCATTGCTGCCATCTACAATTTAGTCTAACTCCGACAGGCTATAATTTATTCAAGGATTATCGATCCACGAAGGGGAGAGAATTTCTGAGAAATTGATTGCGTAATCGATGGGGGACTTTTATTGATCCGATAACGGGAAACAGGAAGTACATGCCTCCTTCTAAGCCAATCAGAGGGTTGGTTACAACGACATATAATCCAAACAGAGGGTTGGTTACATATTAGCGGGAGAGGATTGCAGAAAATATAAGGAAAGGCTTTTTGCTATAGTTTTTATTAGTCTGTGAATTGAATTCAAAGGAGTGAGAAGAACAGTTTGACTTTACTCATTTGGATATATATTTGTGTTGATGATGAGTGGAATGTTTACCCTATTAGAAGTTGATAATGGAGTTGATGGTAATAATACAAGAGCACCAAACATTGTGGTGGAAATCACGAGAGGATCACGGCTTTGTCTGGAATGGGATGAAGTATATGCAAGATATGTGATATCCTTGAGCAAATTTAAAATGGAGGATCAATTATTTTTCGCTGCAAAAGTTGATATAGCACATGTAAATAGACTTCAATGTGCTTTAAGTGCATTAGTGAAACATATTGAAGACAATAAACACTATCGCTAATTGTACATGCTTAGTATTATTGTTGTTGTAATTATTCAATAAAATTGTTTTGAAATCAAAAATGTTCCCTTTCTTTTTGTTAGAATGTTAGAATGCTAGGGCTAACGATTCATCCCAGTCAGTTTAGAGTCAGCAGTCAGAGTGAAAGGATCGAAAAATGAATAAATTTGAGAAAGAGAGAATTAGATCGAATCTGATGTTTATGGAAAAACATTTTATTTTGGATGATGATTTTCTCGAGTTATCTCTTCAACGCAGGATATTCTCTCGGGGAATACTTGACAATATAATGAAAACTGATTCTCCCCCATTGGACTATTATATGAAGCTTTGTCGATGTGACTCAAATGCTTATACTCAATTTATTGATATATAAATTGGAACAAAGTAGAATATTATCGTGGATACACTTTTGAAAACATTACCAATAGATTCAATGTAGATGGCTCCCTCCACCATTCGAAAGAGGTGACGTCACAGAGTTACTCCTCTCTCATTCCTCCACCCTGAATTTATCCGTCAACAGGGACGATCAGTTTCTTTTTAGATGTGAGTGATTCAAGTGACATCGGAAACCAAAAAAAAAATAAATGTTCTATACATGTCCACTGTGCATGTTAAGACTTGGCAGTTGGACTCAGTATGATAATTGTTAAATTAGTGATGAATATAGTAAAAAGTATAAATTATGTAATCCTTGTAAATTACATAGAGGCTATGCAGTACATATTAAAGGATGTAATTCATGTCTTGAGGAGATTTGTGACTCTCACCCTAGAGGACACCTGTGCTCCAATTGTCACTATGATAAATGTGATCAGTGGGAGAATACTTACCTCGCTAGGATTGGAATGAATCCCAAACGTGATTTTAGTTTATTTCTACGAGATTGGTATCGTCGTGGATTTAAATTATTCTGGGAGGAGGAGCCAGGTCTACAATTAAACTGTTGGGGTAACAAGACAATTTGGTTTCTACGTCATCGTTGTGACGACACTGCCTTTTATGACTATAAACCAACTGATTTTTATTTGGCAGTTACCGAATGTGATTCACCATTTGAAAACACTCTATGTGATATTGCTTCAAATAGTCAGATTGAAAATCGAGAATTTCATAATATCAATGCAAATAGTATCATTGACTATACAAAGAGATATGACAAGAGTGAAGTTACATTATAATGTAGAAAATGTGACCCTGACTTTGCAGTCAATCAAGATCAATATACAGTGAATCCAAATGATTTACCAGTATTAGTGGTTCAAGACAGTTGCCTATACATCGAAGAAGAAGACATCTAAAATGAAGATTCAAAGACATTGTTGTATATATATATGCATTTTATTAATAAACAAATTTACAAACATTTTTTAAGCACTTTACTCTTAGGGCACTGAAATTTATACTGTACAGGTCTGAGAGAATATTTTCCACTAGAAAGTCGTTCACGAGTGGATTGTCAACATAAATGTTGAGAAACTGCTTGTAAGTATAGCCACGACGTCGGAAAACAAAATATAACGATGCATGGAGACCAGAGGTTTTAGTACTTGGACTCTGCACTTTCTTCCGATTTTTAATAATAGTTTTACCAGTGCTTTCAATTTAGTTGCTGAAGGGGGATGAGTAAAATGTAAAGTGTGGACCAAGAGAATCAAAGAATTCAATCGTCTTCATTTTTTGAAAGATACACAGCCAATGACCCGTCAGCACAGTCGACGGACTGCTATTAACAATAATTAAGGTATTGTTTCCACTTTGAATTTTTCCAAGAAAGTCCGAGGTCAGACAATAGTATTTGTACTGGGACATGTAGGGATCCATATTAAATACATTGATTATTTGACTGGTGTTCGTGGCGCCAAGTCTAGTAGAACACTGCCTTCGGGAGTGATTTCCCAATAGGTTTCATATTGATTTAGTGAGATTAGTGCAATACTCTCAGCCAATGGGTCGGCAAATGTACACTCTAAACTCACACTCCCCGTACGTACTATACTCATATCCTGCGTGCCAGACAAATCTAGTACAATAATACCATGTGTTTTAGCAAACATTTCTTCGGTTATACCATTTTCAAATAGTTGCGAATCATGATCCAGGGTTTGCATGGTCAACTCATACAATGTTCTATAGGATTTTTCAAAAGAAAGATTGTAGAGAGGGATGCCGTTTACTTTGCACACAAAAGATGAAAGTCCAAACATCTCGAATTTATGTGGGCATCCAGTCCACGATCCTATTGCACTAGCGCTTTTTAAAAATGCCAAAGCGAGCTTTGACGGAATTTCGCCATTGATAAAGGATGAGTCGGTGAAGGTGCGTGACCCCATGGTAATATGACGTTTATTGGTTATTGTATGAGGAACAAGTAGTTTAATATTATTTCTACTGAATCTCAGATTTTCCACTGCCAAAGCAACAGAACTCATGACCTGTTGTTTGCGCACATGAAGTATTGCCGAGGTGAGGGAGAGACTTACATCAGGATTGGCAGCAAGTTCTTTTCTCAATATGAAATTGGATGGTGCAAGCGTCAGTTTTATATCCACTTTAACATTGGGCGGTAGTCATTGGGGTATATTAAATATTTCATGATATATTCTGCCAACTAGATGTAATTCGCTATTTGTAGCATTTTTAAGCGCATCTGTACTATGAGTATTAGTAATATATTCATATCTATTGGAGGTGCCTCTCAGTTCCTTATGTGAATTTGGTGTCATCAACATGAATTGTATATAGATTGTATAATTTTAGAGATTGCTGCTTGTGCTCACCAACGTGCCATTGATGTAGACACTGATTTGACGAAATAAATTATGTAATATACAATTTTCATAGGATATTCCATCGGCCCGAATTGGCAATGTATTATCGGATTTCCGGACTTTCATTTTTAAATCTATAAATGTCGAAGACATGTCCATAAAGTAGTCTTCATTGGAATAAATTTGAAAGTGGATATTATCGAAGAGGGGTTGTTGAGGATAAAATTGTTCATAGTATTCCATCGGCCTGAATTATAATTCGTATCCCTGTGCTGTCAACTTGAACTTGATGTTCATCACCAGTTTCCAACATGAGATAAGATAATACTCTTTTACTCTGTTCACGATAGTTCACTGGCAATAGGTTTCCAATTTTGAATACAATTGAATTCAATTCCTTCTCCTTTGAATGCGCTGCTGCTACTGCAGAATCTTGGGGAGATGATTCCTGTTTAGAGGGATTGGTGACGGTAGCAGTGGTGGGTCTCTCACGATACGGTCAATGTTTGTCCACACGTCGCAATGCATCTTGAAGTAAAAGCAGTTCTTTGTTATCAGCAATATTCTCATCATTAATGAATTTGCTTAGATTGTCTTCAAAATGTTCGACGGGCGAGAGGACAAGTTCAAATGGTGTCAATATATAGGGTTTAGCCATTCTCTAGAGAAAACTGTTTACAGGTCCTGCAATTATTGGCTTTAAAGTGTAAAAAAGCTACCGCCCGCTTGAAGGAGACGTTTTCTTTTAGAAATTGTCCCTTGTTTTTGCAGGCCAAGGCGCGTACGGTGGAATGATGTTGCTTTGTCTGTTGTCTAACACCTTCTGGCAAGTGTACATTGCCCTCAGTTAAATTTAAACAAAGTTCAGATATTAGATTACTGAAATCATTGTCAACACCGTGTTTGAGCATAGCCTTCCTGAGTGGAGATTTTGAAGTACTTAAAATGGAAAATAAATGCCGTTGTTCGTGTAGTTTCTTCAGTGTCATAATGGCAACTAATAGTCTTTTCTACTGTTCACCGGAAGATATACTGTAATTTCTTTGTCAAAAATGTCGGTGACTACAAGTAGATCCTCGGGTGTGCTCTGATTAAGATCTAGCAATATGTAGCCGTAGGGCTTATTTGTCGCCTGAGTGTACGCTGACAGCAGAAATTTAGGGGCGCCGGGGTATATTTGCTTATTGAGTGTTATTAGCGAGCTAGAATCACGAACAACTCGATAGATAATATAGATGGTGCAATACAATGCAAGGGTTCGCATACATTTGCTCTGATGAAACAGATTGTGTAGAACTAGGGTTGTGGAAATCTGTTCATGATGAGATCGAACGGTGAACAGCTGTAGCATTTCCTGTGAAAACTGTTCAATGGATTCAGGCAAATCATCAATAATCAACCATGAGTTTGTTTCAATACTATTGAAAACATCAAGTCCTCGTATGAATTGTATTGGTATGGTTGTTGCAATAGCTTTTATTTGATCTTAGGACTCCTGCCAAATACTATAGCAATAATAAATTTTCTTTGGTTTTTCCAAAAACATTTTCTGACAATTTTGAATTATTTTAGCTAAAAGTGTCGTTTTTCCCGACATTGATGGACGACACAGAAACGATCTGAAGGGTGTTTTAAATTGATACATGCTGCTGCTGTTGACAACAGTCGGACTACAACTAATAGTTAATCACACTTGTCCAGTGAATAAGTAGTAGTAGTAGTAATAATTTTCCCATAGATCTATCTACGTTAACAAGAACAACAAACACAATATTTCATGGTCTTTTATTCAATATGAAAACTCTATTTGTTCAACATGAACAAAAAAAAATGACACTTGTTCAAACATGAAAACTATTTTTTCAACAAGAACAACGATAAAAAACACTTTATGTACAACATTTATTATAAAAACACTTTTGTTCATCAAGAACAACAACAACAACAACAACACTTATTGTCATAAAAACACTTTTTGTACAAAACACACACTTTTTGTACATTAGCATACACACACACTATTTGTACAACACATGAAAAAAAACACACTTGGAACACGAACATGAACTTTAAAAAAAATTTAGCACTGTTGAACATTATGAATTTAAAAGGGGCCCCTGTCCACCCTCCGGGGAGCCGCGGGGCCGAAGGCCGACCGCGGGCGGGACCCTTCAACCCCCGGGGCTGCGGTGGAAAAAACTGTATACAATAGCCGCTGTCACTACAGGTTCGGTTGGGTTAGGTTGGGTTAAGGTGAGGTTAGGTTAGGGTTAGTTAATTTATGAAAGGCTAGTGGTTAGGTTAGGTTAGTTAATTTATGAAAGGTTAGTGGTTAGGTTGGGTTAGGGTTAGTGGTTAGGTTAATTTTTCCAGACTAAGTTGATTGCGATAGTCTATGCATTCAACCCGGTCTGAAATAAGGTAGTGGCCATGTGGTAGTACATTTATACCATTCTCGAGCACATAGACTTTGTCAGATATACACGACATTGCATTCTTTACCACTCTTACAGTATAATTTTTATGCCGTAGAGAGCGAATTGCAATTACTTGTGCTCTCGGCACTAGGCTACTCTCTACACAGTCTCTGTACACGCTCATGTTGAAATTGCTCTTTACAAAATGTATAGGCACCCCTTTACACGCCAGCTTTACATCCCCATTATGTGTTTCTACGCAATAAACTTTAGGACCTGGGAACACCCCCCTGGATATCAAATCACTCCCCGTCTCTGATTTTAACATTAGTAGTTGGTTGGGGGCTTGACGTTTCACCAGCTCGGGGTAGAGGGATGGATTCCAGTAGGTGAAATCCATCCGCGAGCTCATATAAGCCCCATTTTCTAAATCACTCAATAAATCCTCAGTTTTTATTTTTAACAGCAGATAATCTGTATCCCTACTTTACAATTGAACCTCCCCTCCCGTGGCCATTGCACATTGCACAATTTTTAAAAAAAAAACAACATTAGCCTTTTGAAAATTTCAAGTACTGAACTACCTCCTGCTATATTCTTTTTCAGTACCACATTTCTCTTTTTCCTGTGTAGAGGGACTATGCCAGTCTCTATGCTCGTGAACGTTGTAAAATTGGTGTCGGCAATAATCCGTGCACACTCTAGAGGGTCAGTCATGACTTCGCATTGAGATCTGTTGCGTACGCTTTCACATATTTTGCCAAACGCTGAATTTAGAATGAGTTTGTACATTTCCTTCTCTACTTTACTGTTTGCCCGAGAGCGTTTATAAACAAAAATGTCGATAAATGTCTATAAGTATGGTTTCTGACTGAATTGCAGGACCCTATGTATTTGGTGATCTTGAAACCATTGTTCACCATCCAGTGCAAAAGCACATGGTGAACAACGATATTCTCCTTAGGGTCCAAATCTGCAATCAGTTTTTGCTTAGAGGGGGTCCAGTGCATCCCCATATCCTCAACCAATGATCGATTGTAGGGGCTCAGTGAGTCCCTGCTCACTGGTCGATTGATACAGGGAAAAACAAAATCTCTGACTGAATCATGAAGCGCCAGTGGAATCTGCCCGTCAATTTCAAAGAACCATCCTAGTGGCCCATTGTCCTCGACTTTGTTAATGTCGGGGAACTCACAAAGATTCTCAAGCCGTTGATAGTTCCCACACGGCAAAGAGTTGTGAGACGTTGCCGAGGGGTACAATGAGTTCATGTCCAAGAACACTGCATTTGACTTTGCACCGGTGTTGCTGTTTTGTCCGCTCGGATGGGTTGTCAAGACGCGATCCCCATGAAAAACATACGCTCTCCTCATTGATCTTTCTACAAAAAGGTGTTGATCCACGTCGGTGATTAAGCCTATTTCCTCCCTACTAATTTTTAAAATCAAGTCCATCACCAAATGTGGCGTGGAAAAATAATAGTCTATATCTAGCCCGAACTCTGAATAGATTTGGTCTGTGTTCTTGCAGACTATGTCTAACAGAGTTAAAACGTCACTGGCCAAGCAAAGTCTACAATAATCCCAACCATTTTTACAATTCCCCTTAGACCACACCTTCTTGGCAAACTCATATTCCTCGTCTGAGCATTCACTGTTGGTGAGTGAATTGTACAAAGCTTCAATCGTAGGTAGTTTCACCTCGCTTAAGCGAGCGCCAGAACAGTAATAGTCGGTTGCGTATACACCTTTACAGGTCAATAGGTCATAAGTTTCACTGTCTGGAAAGTGCTGTTTAAGCAAAGGAAAACTATCAAAATTGTCACTTTTCTGCACTTGAATCAATTGACTCAATGCCTTGGGAAAGAAACTAAAGGAATATAAAAACCTGATTTTATTCCAATACGTATGCCCATTATTTACTACCTGCCATTTCAGCTCGAGAAGCAACAACTTCTTGGCCGATTTGGGAATGATGTTATAGGTAAATGCATTATTTACCCAAGGACTATCTACTCCTCCTTCCTCCCTGTGCTTACGTGCCAGTGCCGGTAAAATAAATTTTAAATCGTAATTTGAAATGTGAATAAAAACTGGAATAAAAAACTACTGGCTAACGTTTAAGTTACACGATTGATGCGCAACCCCTCTAAAATTACTACCCTCCGAAGATATGTCCTGTCCCACGTGCTTTTGGTCTCTGACGTTCCCCCTACCCCCCTCTTTTCCCTTTAGTCCCCTTATCCCCCTCTTCAAACTCCCCCTTACAAACCCAACATATGTTTTGATTTTTAATCGCAAGACGATCTTCTGCAGACAGCACCATAGGGTAATGCGTATTTCTCCAACGAGAAATAGCACCATTAGTTGTGCCAATTAATTTAGTCAGTGCCTTGATCATGCACTCTCCCTCATCCAGTGTTTCTACTATCTCTAACAACTGCATAGTGTTATAATTGTGTTTTTGTGCGTGGGCGTAGGACGCTGGAATAGCTTAATATTCTTTGATTCAGTTTGTAAATTGAGGATCGTTCACTTCCACCAGCTTCGCTTCACAATCCAACGAGATTTTGTTTCTCTGGAGGAGGGGGTTTTGAAAATTTTTAAAACATAAAATGGCCCTATCCCCTGAAACCGTTTCCACTGACTGGTAGCCCTTCCGTCTACAATTCTTCATATCATCCCGTAGTTTTATATCGCTACAGAATCGAGACAGGCATGTTGGACAGTAGAAACATACCCCTTTTTTCTTACCCTCCCCCAGAACTCTACTGATGTCTGTGATTGGGTTAAAATGGCCAATTGAATTGGCTAGTTCACTAGATGGTGGTGTGTACAACAGCCATACCCAATTTTTAACCGATTCAATAGACGGACCCCTTACTGGGAACACCAACCCCTTCTTTTTTGAACGAACCTCATCTACAAATTCAATTTCGTACTGAACCACAGTAACGCCAATATTTAAATGGGCATTGGCCCTTTCAAAAATATCAATAGACCTGAGTGTTACTGGGTATTTTCCATCTAAACAAGTGAAATCTAAAATGGAAAAATTGGACCCCTCCTTCCCATGTACAGCCCAGTGATCTAAATTCGTCTTGGTAGCGTCAGGTGCTAGAGGCTCGAATGCTGATATGAGGAAAGCGTACTTGAAATATTTTTGATCTGTTTCAAAACAGATCCGCTGGACACCACGACAACCTACTAAATCAGGATTATATTTTAAAAGTGTAACCCTCTCAGACCCCCCACCCCCTCTTAAAATAAAATCTTTCTTAAATTTACAGATATAAACGCTTAAATTGTCAAAATAAAGAACTAAAGATCAATTCCCATTTTCGGTATAATTCTCGAGATGCGTGATAATATGACCTATCCACTCGGAAAAAAGACCCTCAAAATTCCTTAAATTTGGATAAACCCGTCGCATCTCGGTATGTATATAGTGATGGTAAACCTCACTTTTTCCCTCATTTAAATAAAACACCTTTAAAACAATAGAAACCTTAATTGAATCCCTCCCCACAATTGAATTTGATTTTCTAGCAGTGCACGAATTCTATCTACATAGTCATGTACAATTTCTACAGGGTCAAACACAAAATTATCACACAAAAGCGAATTAAATGGGCCACCAAAGGTTGCAGTGTAGACAACTATTGTATTTAAAATTGTGTTTGACAGTTGAAACTCGGGAAATGGTGTAAATTGGATATTACCCCCCTCCCCCACCTCCCCCTGTTGTATATTATTATTATCAACACCCCTCCCCCTCCCCCACCCCCTCTTGTTTATTATTATCAGCACCCCCTCCCCCACCTCCACCTCCTCTTGTATATTATTATCACCACCCCCTCCCCCGCATTGTTCAATAATAGGACTATGGGAAGGCACTTAATTCGATTGAAGTGGAAGTATGTTATCAGGGGCTAGAGGAGTTCCCTGTTAATTCCCAGGTAAAATCTTCTAAAATTTGTAGTGTGTTTGGACTCAAGTCTCCCGAATCCTGCCCAACAGTGCTATTATCAACATTTAAAAGAAAATCACTTAAAAAGTCATCAATGTTATCAGGAATAAATTCAAGTTAATTAACGCTGACCTTCTGAGATGTTTCATTGTTGTTGTTGTTGTAAAGCCCCATAGGCACGTCCTCTCCTTCTCCAACTGATGAGCAGGGGGGAGATGGCGAGTATGGAACTAAAACAACCTATAAATGAAAAAAAGCTTATTTTCAAAGTGTCTAAATCACCCTTACTGTTTTTAAAAAATAGAATTATTATTATTTAAAAAAACGTGCTGCTTAGCAGCAGCATTTACTTCTCTCTACTCTCTATATATATTCTGAAAGTTCCAACTTAATACAATCTAAAGGATGACATAGTAAGTTTTGGTTTTGTTCCAACAACCCCTCAAAAAATTTAATATTAATACTTTTTATCTGCATTGAAAAAAATGGGTGTCTTTACTTGATTTGAGATGGATAGCCTATCCCTTTCATAACTCATTCCGATAGAAAGTTGTTTTTATAATATTTGTAGAGGCAAGGTGAACCATTCATTAATAAAGCAGTTTATATCACAAAAGATTTTGCTACTTATTATGAGCGGGATATAGTGCCTTTTTTTGGCTCCGTGACCTAATTCAGCAGACTGAATGCATGCACTTGTTATGATTCAAAGGGGGAATATTATATTTTATCAGGTTGAAAAAATAGCGAGAAATAAAATCTTTGACTGACTGACTGACTGACTGACCGACTGACTGATGAAATGAATTGATTTTTGAAGGACAGAATCCTTAAAAATATAATATTCAATGGTGAAAAATAGCATTCTGCTTTGACTTAAAAGAATCTAGTCAATCTATGATCAGTAATTAACAACACTAGAAATTAACGAAAAATGTCATTCTGAGATAGCGAAGAGATAGAGAAGTTTATGTCCTACAGTGGGGACAGAGAAAATAGGAAAGATTAGAAAAAAAGTGGTTTTCGTTGACAAGCAAGCAAAAAAAAAAAAAAAAAAAACATTACATTTAAATATCTCTGAGTGAGAAAGGGAAGCAGAGAAATTTAGAACTGGTTGGGGCGGGGGCTTAATATTTGAACATCTCTGAGACACGCACACACACACTTTTAGAGTGGGAAGAAAAATAGCTGTGTGGTTGTTTTTCACATATTTTTATAAGCTAGGTAAAAAAAAATGCTCACATTTTTATATCCCGGCTGCAGTTGACTGCCTGAAGCCCCTGGCATCGCATGCTGGAGGGCAACCTCCTGAACTTGTTTAGGTGGGGCAGCGAAGTCACGGGCTTGAGGGGTTGGAGCACTGGGGCTTGCCATCATGTGTGCAGCCGTCCAATATCTTTTTAACTTTCTGACAGCGACATCAGGTTGAGCGACAGCTCGATGGTCAGGGGCTTACGTTGAGGACGTAGCGTGCCCAGACTGCATAGGGGCTGGCCTTGATGGGGCTGCCTCATCCTCTCTTGCTCTCTTAGGTGGAGGGGGGACAATACATTCTTCATAATTGTCCTTAATAGAAGAGAAAAAAATTAGTATTGAAATAATTTTCCTCTTTTTTCACAGAATAAAAACTAGTAACCCCCTAATCTAACCTAGCCATAATTTTGTCTAGAAAACATTTGTTTCAAAGAAGCCCCTCCCCCCCATTTTAAGTAAAGCAAAAGGTAAAATTTGTGAAAAATATACTAAACTCAGAAATCAAATGCTATTCAATTTACGGATAATAAAGTTATGTATTCTTTTTCTTAGAAATATCGGCCCCTTTTCAGTAAAGCAAAAGTCAAATTTGCGATGCAGAAGCTATGATGTTAATTTGATCAAAAGCATCCTTTTTTTCTTTGAAACCTTTTGGTTAAGCCTGAATTATTGATTTTTCAATCCTTTCACTCTGACTGCTGACTCTAAACTGACTGGGATGAATCGTTAGCCCTAGCATTCTAACCTAACAAAAAGAAAGGGAACATTTTTGATTTCGAAACAATTTTATTGTATAATTACAACAACAATAATACTAAACATGTACAATTAGCGATACAGTTTATTGTCTTCGATATGTTTCACTAATGCACTTAAAGCACATTGAAGTCTATTCACATGCACTATATCAACTTTTGCAGTGAAACATAATTGATCCTCCATTTTAAATTTGCTCAAAGATATCACATATCTTGCATATGCTTCATCCCATTCCAGACATAGCCGTGATTTTCTTGTGATTTTCACCGCAATGTTTGGTGCTCTTGTATTATTGCCATCAACTCCACTATCAACTTCTAATAGGGTAAACATTCCACTCATCATCAACACAAATATATATCCAAATGAGTAAAGTCAAACTGTTCTTCTCACTCCTTTGAATTCAATTCACAGACTGATAAAAACTATAGCAAAAAGCCTTTCCTTATATTCTCTGCAATCCTCTCCCGCTAATATGTAACCAACCCTCTGATTGGCATAGAAGGATTTGTAACCGACTCTCTGATTGGTTTAGAAGGAGGCATGTACTTCCTGTTTCCTGTTATTGGATCAATAAAATTCCCCCATCGATTACGCAATCAATTTCTCAGAAATTCTCTCCCCTTCGTGGATCGATAATCCTTGAATAAATTATAGCCTGTCGGCGTTAGACCACATTGTAGATGGCAGCAGTGGTGTCGTCTGGGAGTCAATAAGGGGGTTCTACTTATAATCCCTGCCCTGAGGGTTGTGGGGGGTCTCCTTCTCAAAAAATATATTTTCTATCTCGAAATGAACTACGCTGAGCAAAATGGCTATCTCAAAATTTTAATTGGATGTGTTTGGGGGAATGATGGGTGTGGGGTGGGGCTAGTTGCCCTCCAATCACTTTTGACTATTAAAAAGGGCACTAGCCCTTTGAATTTCCAATCGAATGAGCTTTTTTGAAGTTTCTACGACAATACCTTCTTTAAAAACCTTATATGCCCCCAGGGTATAACTTAAAACCATTGCCCTGAGGGTTGTGGGGGAGTGTCCTCCTCAAAAACATATTTTCTATCTGGAAATCAACTACGCTGAACAAAATGACTATCTCAAAATTTTGATTGGATGTGTTTGGGGGAGTGATGGGCATGAGGGGGGGGGGCTAGTTGCCCTCCAATCACTTTCGACAATTAAAAAGGCCACTAGAACTCTCAATTTCCAATCTAATGAGCCCATTTTGAAGTTTCTACGACGACCCCTTCCATATGAAGTGCCCGGCTCTAAAGTAAAAAAAAAAAAAATAAATAGTAAATTGAGCCAACATCGTTCTTATATGCCCTCAGGGCATAACTTAAAACCCTTGCCCCGAGGGTTGTGGGGGAGTGTCTTCCTAGAAAACAAATTTTCTTTCTGGAAATCAACTACGCTGAACAAAATGTCTACCTCAAAATTTTGATTGGATGAGTTTGGGGGAAGGATGGGTGGGAGGGGGGGGGCTAATTGCCCTCCAATCACTTTCGACTATTAAAAAGGGCACTAGCCACTCCAATTTCCAATCGAATGAGCCCTTTTCGAAGTTTCTACGACAACTCCTTCGATACGAAGTGCCTGGGTGGAGAAAAAAAACACATTGTGCCCACATCGTTCTTTACTGAGGCAGCGTTAGCGCGCTGCCTATGATTATCTTGGTCCTAGTATTTTTTATGTAACTTCAAACCACTGTATATATAATTAAGCTAAAGTTTACGCTAAAGTTTTTTGTTGTTTAAAAAATAAAGTTTTGAGAAAGTCAAACTTTAGCGTAAGGTGGGGGTTGAGCGAAGCGTTGAGGAGGGGACAGCCCCTTTCAGATACGGAATAATTTCTGTTCGGTTTAAGTTTTAACGTCGTTCCTTACTTTCAGTTAAAAAAGCCTGTTTTTTTATTTAATTTTTGAACGTTTGTGAATTAATGCAGGTTTTCATTTTGGCTCACCGTATATGAATAATTAAAACAAAATTTGCATATTAATTTTACTTTTATTTGGTTAAATGGATTTCTCGAAACTTGTTCAATTTTATTTACGAACGTTTTAATTAGTAATAAATATGCGTAACTTGCGAACGTAACGAACTTCTATATTCATATATTTTTAATACGTATATTAGAGGGTTCACCCCCTAGTCAATACCTCGCTCTTACAGCTAAAGTTCAAATTTTGTTCCAATTCTTTAAAAATGACCCCTTAATCACAAAGGCCGTTAATTAGAATAAATAGCTCTTATGAAAGTACTAAAAAATTTTTGGCTTAAAGAGCGAGGTATTGACTAGGGGGTGAACCCAATCATATATGTAATATTTTCTGTTCGTTTTAAGTTTTGATGTTGCTGCTTACTTTCAGTTGAAAAACTTGTTTTTTTTTATTTAATTTCTGATCTTTTTTTAAATAATGCTGGGAAATCCGGCGTCCGCTTCATAGCAATATCCCTTCCCCCGTGAAAAATTCCTTCATAGATAGATCCTCCCACATAACTCCCCGCCCATTCCCCCCCCCCCCACTACCAGAAAAAATCCCTCCTGAAAACGTCTGTATATTTCCCAATAACCAATACTACATATGTTAACATTGGGTAAAGTTCATAACTTTCAGCCCTCCCCCGAGGACTTCAGGGGATTAAATCATCCTAAAAGACGTAGTTACCATATTTTCGACCATGCTGAACAAAATGGCTATCTCAAAATTTTGATAGGGTGACATTGGGAAAAAATGAGCGTGGGAGGGGGCCTAGTTGCCCTTCATTTTTTTTTGTCACTTAAAAAGGGCACTAGAACTTTTAATTTCCATTCAAATGAGCCCTTTCACGATATTCTAGGACCACTGGGTCGATATGATCACCCCCGGGAAAAAAAAATAAAAAAATAAACACACATCCGTGATCTTTCTTCTGGCAAAAAATGCATAATTCCACATTTTGTAGATAGGAGCTTGAAACCTCTACAGTGAGTTCTCTGATACGCTGAATATGATGGTGTGATTTTCACTAAGATTCTATAATTTTTAGGGGGTGTTTCCCCCTTTTTTCGAAAATCAGCCAGATTTTCTCAGGCGCGTAACTTTAAATGGGTAGGACTAAAATTGATGAAACTTATATATTTGAAATTATACTTTGATTCTTTTGATGTATCTATTGGTATCAAAATCCTGTTTTCTAGAGTTTCGGTTACCATCGAGCCGGGTCGCTCTTTACTTACAGTTCGTTACCTCGAACTGTTTGATTAATTTAAAAACTTTTTCCACAAAATAAGTAAAGAACACCATTAAACAAAATATGAGCAAAAATAAAATGAAATAATCTACCAAGCGTGAAACTACCACAAATCAGCATTGATAAATAAATGAAACCCAAAACAAACAGAAATTACAATAATTAACCGATTCAAACTCAAAACGAGCAGAAATTAACATAAGTTGGGCACGAAACCCCTATGCCTTCCCAAGGCCAGAACAAAATTTGCACTTTACTGAAAAAATATAAATGTTTTTACTTTTATAGCTTTAATATAATTATAAATAATGATTGGATGTGTTTGGGGGAATGATGGGCGTGGGGGGGCTAGTTGCCCTCCAATCACTTTTGACTATTAAAAAGGGCATAAGAACTCTCAATTTCCAATCTAATGAGCCCCTTTTGAAGTTTCTACGAAGACCCCTTCCATATGAAGTGTCCTGCTCTAAAGGAAAAAAAAATAATAAATAGTACATTGTGCCGACATCGTTCTTATATGCCCTCAGGGCATAACTCAAAACCCTTGCCCCGAGGGTTGTGGGGGAGTGTTCTCATCAAAAACATATTTTCTATCTGGAAATCAACTACGCTGAACAAAATGGCTATCTCAAAATTTTGATTGGATATGAATGATGGGCCTGGGGGGTGGGGGACTTGTTGCCCTCCAATCACTTTCGACTGTTAAAAAGGGCACTAGCCACTCCAATTTCCAATCGAATGAGCCCTTTTCGAAGTTTCTACGACAACTCCTTCGATACAAAGTGCCCGGGTGGAAAAAAAAACACATTATGTTTTCACTCTGAAAAACTTTGTTTTTTTAATAAATACTGTCTAAGAGATAATACTTATGCTGAGTTTTGCCTAATTATTTAAGTCTTGCACCATTGATACTGTTCAAGAGTCCCGATTAGAAATAGTGAATGTTCTTCCAGGTTTACCGATGGCATCATTTCTTCAACAATTTTACAATTGGTAAAACCCTTCAAAATTTGTTCAAACTATAATTTAACTATAATTTTTGCGAATAAACTTTGGCAAAACCAGGAGTTAATCTGAGCAAAAAACTTATCAGAAATTTCGTTTATTCACATTTTCACCTAGCACAACTTGGACGCTTTAATTTCCTAATTAAACTGGGTTTAGAATAATTTTACTACATCTTGCTACATTAGTGTTTCCACTTGGAAAATTTTAAATCCTGTCCCGCCGGCCAAAACTCCGGAAAATTCTTGTCAGCAGAAACGAAAAATCCTTAAATTTTTCCTGGCGGGAAATAGCTAGAACCCTGTATAGCTATGTTGATTTTCCAGAGCAAATGTAATTTCTGTTCATATTTTAACACATAAGTGATGCTGAAAGTCAGAAAAAGGAATAAGATCTAAAGTACGCGTGTCAGTCTTAAAAATAAAAGAAAGTAGTCTACCGTCAGCGGTATTGGTCTCCCTTTTTGGACGTATTTTTTGTAGCTAAATCCGATTTTTTATTTTTCCCTTAATGCAGTTTAGCTACAATTTAAGGTAGTTTTAAAGATTCTTGTTCCTTTGATTTTTGTAATCGAACTGTGAGGAAGAACGAAATCTTATTTTCTACTAATTCCAATGTAAGCGGATTCCCTGGATTGGCGGGGAATAAGATTTTGAAGTTTCATTACAGTTGGATTACAGTCTTTGACTGAGGGGATCGTCGAACTCACCTTTGGTAAGGTTCCTTCCGTACGTATAATGAAAATCTGCAAATCGCAAAAACCTCGAACTATCTCAGAAGATGAGATTGCAAATCTTTTACTTCGCAGAACTTCTTACAAAAAAGAACAAAAGATTGTCGGATAAATAAAACATATCAAATATGAGAGGACCAGTAGAAAAAAAAAACAAAAAACAAGAGACTTCGAGGAAACCGACTTAGACACATCAGCACTTCAAGACTGCACCATAGATAAAGTAAGTTGACCAAGATGAAATCTCACACTAATCGCCACATGTCACATCTCCTAAGATTTTTCGCTGTGCAATAATGGAGGATAGGATGGCGAGGGCTCCTCTCCGGGACTCGTGTTTTTTGGAGCCAATTCTGAGCTGAGTTTTCCATTTGAGTTTACTTTACCTATTGACTGCAGTTTGAGACTAATTTATTTAATCACATTCGTCAACTGTAGCGTTTGATTTCACATTTTTCATTTTATCAAGAAGCTGTCTATCCAAGCACAACGAATTCGAGTTCTTATTGGCACGTCTCCTACCGATTTTTGACTGTAAAATGGATCTTAGCGTAGCAGTTTTCAGCTTGTAGCGCTTTTCTGTTTCATTCTTCACGACGCTGAAAAATCTTTCAACAACAGCGTTAGAAAAGGGCTAAACTGAGTAAATACTTAACCACCGATAGAACATTCCCAAACCGAGGTGCCCTAGCTGGCGTTCTAACCCCGCCACACTCGTCAAAAAGTCAATAATTTCATCTTTGTCGGTCATGGTTACCTGCATCACCCTCCATTCCTCAACAATTTGCCTGGTGTTCCAACCGGGCATCTTGTATTTTTTTCAGCAAGCACACCAAGAACTGAGCGGCTGACGAGTCCATGGCCTTTTCCGGAAATACATTCGGCTAGCAAAAACATTTCCTATTCAAAAACAAATCGCCTTTTCATCTGAAGTATGGGTTCAATATAGAACTTCCTAGCTGCTTCGTGTATCAGAAGTACCGACGACTCGGTAAGATCGTCCGATTGCAAAGTCTCGAGACTTTCATGAGCTGCAACACCAAGGTATGTTTCGCAAAGGGGTAAATATTCGTCTTCTAGCAAAGGATCCAATTCCAGGGCGACCGTTCCCGCCCTGCGGACGTAACTGGGTTTCATAAAGTTCATTGCCAGTGTTTTGAGAAGAGTCTTAACCTCCGGTTTGATCTTGTGGAAAAGTTGTTTTTCACTCTGAAAAACTAAGTTGAAGCTGCAAAGAGTACAAGCACATAACTTTGAAATTCCATTTGGATCCGGAGTAAGGGGTTTTTAAAAGCTTGAAGGGCGCGGTCATTAGCATGCGTTGGGTCTTCCAGAGATACTAGCTCAAAATACAACACTAGAGCGTTCCACTGTTCCAAGATCCTATCTACACACATCTTTAAGGACAGCCATCTGGTTTGGCCAGGTGCTAAGATGCTCCGCATGTTTGTCTGCGTGAAAGTTTGAAACTGCTCTGGGTCAGAACGGCATTTGGCAGTGACACTAAAATGGGTGTAACTGGTACTGCAAAGGTCCCCTAGCTGCTTGGGTAGCTGTTTGCAAGTGTAAGAGGCTACAAGATGAATCATGTGGCTACTACAATTTACACAGGTGACCCATGGAGGCTGAAGAGAGTCCATCATTAAACCAAATTCGTCTCAGATCTTCCATCAGAACACTATGAGATTTAAAAGGTCGACCTGCATATTATGTGGGAAAACGTCTTTTCCGACACCACAAAACTGTTACGGCAAGCTGTTTCTGTATACCAACATCTGTGGTTTCATTTATCATCACTGTAAAGAAGCTTTTCTTCAAAATGTTGATAAGCTGCTCATCAAACAGTTCGTGGTAACGAACTGTAAGTAAGGAGCGACCCGGCTCAATAGTAACCAAAACTTTAAAAAACGGAATTTTGATAACAATGGATACATCAATAGAATCAGATTTTTGTGCACATTTCAAATATATAAGTTTCATTAAGTTTGGTCTTACCCTGAGAAAATAGGGCCTGAGAAAATTTGCCTTATTTTCGAAAAGGGGGAAACAACCCCTAAAAGTCCTGGAACTTTAATTAAAATCACACCATCAGATTCAACGCATCAGAGAACTCTGCAATAGAAGTTTCAAGCTCCTATCTGCAAAAATGTGGAATTTGTATTTTTTGCCAGCAGATCACGGATGTTTTTTTTTTTTTTTTTTTTTTTTTTTTTTTTCAGGGATGGTCGTATCAATCCATTAGTCCTAGAACATCGTGAGAGGGCTCATCTGAGCGGAAATTAAAAGTTCTAGTGCCCTTTTTAAGTGACCGGAAAATTGGAGGGCAACTTGGCCCTCTCCCACGCTTTTTTTCCCGAAGTCACCCAATCAAAAGTTTGAGATAGCCATTTTGTTCAGCATAGTCGAAAATTTAATAAATATGTCTTTGAGGATGACTTAATCTCCCAAATTTTTCGGGGGAAAGGCTGCAAATTATGAATTTGCCCATTGTTTATAGAACTTTGCGTAGTATTGGTTGATGGAAAGTATACAGACGTTTCAGGAGGGATTTTTTTCTGGTGGGGGGGGGGTTAGAGGAGGGGTTTACAGGGGAGGATCATTCCGCGGAGGATATTTCCATGGGGAAAGGGACATTTCTATGAAGGGGGCGTTGGATTTCACAGCATTATTTTAAAAATGTTCAGAAATTAAATAAAAAAAACAATTTTTTCAACTTAAAGTAAGGAGCACCATTAAAACTTCAAACAAACAGAAATTATGAGGGGGTTCACCCTTTAGTCAATACCTCGCTCTTTACGCTAAAGTTTTTTTTAGTACTTTCAAAAGAGCTATCTATTCTAATTAACCGGCCTTTGTGATTCAGGGGTTTGTGATTCGAACAAAATTCGAACTTTAGCGTAAAGAGGGAGGTATTGACTAGGGGTAAACTCCCTAATATACGTAATAAAAACATACAAATATAGAGGTTCGTTACGTTAGTTAATTCGTAAGTTACGTCAGAACAAAATTTCGAGAAAGCTATTTAGTCAAAACAAGTAAAATTAATATACAAATTTTATTTTAATTATTCATGTACGGTGAGCCAAAATCAAAGCTACATTAATTCAAAAACGTTCATAAATTAAATAAAAAAAATTTTTTTAACTGAAAGTAAGGAGCGACATTAAAACTTAAAACGAACAGAAATTATTCCGTATATGAAAGGGGCCGTCCCCTCCTCAACGCCTCGCTCTTTACGCTAAAGTTTGAGTCTGTTACACAACTTTATTTTTTAAAACAGTAAAAAACTTTAGCGCAAAAAACGAGGCGTTGAGGAGGGGACAGCCCCTTTCATATACGGAATAATTTCTGTTCGTTTTAATTTTTAATGTCGCTCCCTACTTTCAGTTAAAAAAAAACTTGTTTTTTTATTTAATTGCAATAAGGAACTAGTCCTTGGCGAATCACGTTGGTGACTTTTTATTTCCCAAGTGGCACGTTTTCAAGGACAGACTTGGGAGGAAGGTTTTTGATCATTGGCAAAAGTCTATCCACAACACTTAAGGGCAAGTCATTTTCTACAGTAAATACTGCTGTTTTGGCCTCTGCTGTCTCCAATCCGTGCTTGTTTACAGAAAGCATATGATTGAGCGGTATGGTACCACACTTTGCATCATCTTGGCTTCTGACATGATCTTTGTAGTAATCAGACCCCATATGTTTTCTCAGCTCCGACTTGCCATGCAAACTTCCAGATCACTCATTTTGTAGAACGATAATTTTCCTACAAAATTCATAAATAAAAAATATAGGCTACCTTGTGCAGGTAAATTTTCAAGATGGATCGAGATTATTTCCAAAATACTATAAATTATTTTATCGTTTTCGTCAATTTTTAGGTAGTTAAATCTGAAAGGCAAAATATAAAGCAATTTTGAAAAAAGAATATTGATCTTTATTGAATTTCCTTTGATTTGAGCTATAGTTGAGTAATTTTGGAGCAGCTTCGAATTTTGTGTTGATTTTAAGGGAATTTGAAGAAATGGTTATGATGCACCACTTTTTCGACTATATAACGTTGGTTTTCGTATTCAGCATGATCGATTACATCAGATTGCGTTATCAAGCCTTCTGCTGATCCCCCAAAACCTGAAATATCAACATTTCTCTCGGGTGACTCCCTGACTAGAATTTTTTTTTTCCTGGCAAGAGGAGAGGTCAAAATCCGGGCAATTGGCAATACTGCGCTACATTAATCTCCGCCATCAGGTTTAATTGGGAGACACGAGTTCTTTTGGGTTGGCCAATTGAATCGTTTCTTCGACAACTATTCAATTGGTGAAGCCCTTCAAAATTTGTTTAACTAAAAAACATTGGGAAGATTCATCAATTAAAAATGAAACGATTGTAGGTTTATTTAGTTTCCGTAAAACTAAACAAAGTATTTCTCATTCTTTTGTTTTATAGCATAATTATTATCAAATATTCAAATTTTAAAATTTATTTTGTTGTCTATTTATTGTAAATTTTTAATCATAAGAATATTTGATCAAAATGATGTAAAAAGAGTAAGAACAAGACTTCCAAAGAAAGAATAAATAAATAATTGTTCTATTAAGGGGTTGACTACTCCTAGTTGAAATTCATAAGTTGTTGTATTCCAGTGTTTTTGAAAATTAAACGAGGTTCAACAGAATATACTATTTTAAGCTTTAGGCTAGTATATAAAATCGTAAAAAATGTATATATTATTCGGAATTACGAGTAAAGTTGTCCGGTTTAAGTTTCAAAAGCTCAGTCGTGGAAATTACAGAAGAAACATTACTAAAATAAGAATTTGGAGCGGAAGAGGAAGAGGGGGGAGGGGGAGAGCATACAATACGTTGAGTAGAAGAAGCATGATTCATTACCTCAAGCCCTCCTATATAAATATTCCATAGGTAAGTTATCTTGGTGGTTTTTTTCTCCGTTTTAATCTCTTTTTTTTTTGCGGATTTTTTTTTTTAAGAGATGTGTTTACTACCATAGCCTATAACCTGAAAAAAGGCTAAATTATCATTTTATGTTTTTACTAAACTAAATAAAAATAAGTTTTTTTCAACTGAAAGTAAGGAGCAACATTAAAACTTAAAACGAACAGAAATTATTACGTATATAAAGAGGGTTTCCCCCTTCAACACCTCGCTCTTTACGCTCAAGTTTGAATTTTTTGCTAATTCTTTAATACTGACTCCTGAAACACGGGGGCCGTTTAATTAGAACAGCAAGACGTTTTTTTTTTTAAATACTAAAAAACTTTAGTGTAAAGAGCGAGGTGTTGAGGAGGGGACAACCCACATTATATACGTAATAATTTCTGGTCGTTTTAAGTTTTAGCATTGCTCCTTACTTTCAGTTGAAAAAACTAGCTTTCTTATTTAATTTTTTAAAAGGAGTAGTACCTAGTGGTTTTCGGATAGCTTTAATTAAACCCCATTATAAGAAAGGTGATAAAACTGTGTGTGGTAATTATAGAGGGATTAGGTTGATTTATGTAAGAAGCAGATTACTTAGTATGATGATAATTTTAGGCTTAGCGATGATATAGATAAGGCTTCATGAGAAGAAGAAGAACAGTAAGTCTCCCCTTAGGAAGGGAGAGGGTGCGTGAACCAAATTTTTGCCCTTAGGTTAATAATTAAGAACTGCCTGAGTCATTAGACCTCTTAAGCCCTCAGATTTATAGATTAGGAACAGGGTGTAGTTTGAAGAGCTTTACTGAAGGTCCTATCCTTGTACGATGTATCAGATAATAATCAGATAAGATTATTAGCAGGTTTGGTATTGAGTCAGGAGCTAAGTAATATTGTGCTCTATCTCCGTATATACGGATAATTTTGATGGATTTTGTCCTAAGGAACACGACAAAGGCCATGGGAGAGCTTGGAATTAAATGAAAAAGTAAAAATCTAGAAGACTTAGATTACGGAGATGATTTCAATGCCCCCCAAAAAAGCATAAGTAAAACAAATGAATTTTTGGACGTTTTAAGAGTTCAGAGTACAAGAATAAGCTTAAAAATTAATGTTAAGAAAACTAAGTTACTTAGACTAGGAATAATGAAGGTAAATATTTTTTAAATATTTTCCACAGATATTGTCAACAAATAATTTTGCATACAAGTTTAACTGACCGTATGTCAAACAACAAGCTATATCAAAAATGTGATTTTATCCTATTTTCTAGGACTATAATAAGAGAAAGGTTGAGATGGACACATCTTGCGGATGAAGGATGAAAGATTGCTATAGATTGTTCTTTTCGGTCATCGTTCTTGCACCAAACAAAAATGGGTTGTCTCGAAATGTGACGGAAGAGATCTCAAGGAAGGATTTAAAGACGATAGGAACCTTTGGGGAGGGAGAGAAGGAAGTTTCGAGATAAAGAGATTGAGCTCGAGGAGGGGCGTGCAATACCATGTTGACGTCAGGCGGATTGGTGCTGCATTTAAATATTATTAGGAGTAGTCAACGAGAGGTTGATTTAAGGATCCCAGACAGCTTTTTGTAGTTTTATTGTGGCTAAGCTTTGTACCGACATTTGGAAGAGACGGAAAAAAGAGAACCAGATATATTTGCACAGTTTTTAAGTGCCACTGGCGAAAATGGTTACTTTGACATCAAAGAGGTTTGACCCAGGGAGGGGCGGGGGGGGGGGGTAACCACGGAGTCCTTGTCATTTTTTCAAAAGAATAAGTTTTGAAGATAGCGGTTTTATTTGTAATTTAGATGTACTAGAATTTTATATTTTTTTAATTATAAAACAAATTTTGGATGATTGTACGTAAGAAATTGTATAAGAAAAACTCTTGAAAAACATTGCTGAAAAAATGATAATAAGTTGTGAATGCTTGAGAAAGGTCAAGTTTTTAAAAATGTTCTGTTTTGTATATTGGAGTTTGAGTTAAAATAACAGCCAAATTGATATTTAAAAGGTACTGTTTTATTAGCTGGGAAACTCGCGGATAATTGTATAGCGAACATGATAAAAGAAACTAGTCAAGCGGGTTTTTTTCAATGCCTATGGAGAATAATGCCAAAAAATGCCATAGGAGAATTCCTATGCCGAGCATGGCAAACAGTGGTTTCTCATTCCGTTTACAATATTTAAACTTTAGTTTTTTGGGGTTTGAGGGAAAAAAGGTACCTAGGTTAGGTTACGTATTTAATATATGTTATGCTTTACCCCCACCCCCTGATGTGCAAATATATAGCCAAAATTTGCTTTCGGCTATATATATATATATATATATATATATATATATATATATATATATATATATATATATATATATATATATATATATATATATATATATATATATATATATATATATATATATATATATATTTCAGCTTATTTGATATGATTGTAAATAGTAAGTATATATTATTACTAATGATGTTAAAAAAGCTGAAATTATTTCTTTCTCATTCTTTGGTGGGAGGCTCATAAAAGTAGGTAATTAAAAGTGGTTTACTGGCATTATTCTAAAAGAGAAAGCAGTTTTGAAAATAAGCTAGTCATCGTAACCGGGGACTTTCTGTGACGGAGGGACTTGCTCTTTGCGGCAGAGCACAATTTATAGAAGTACAATAATGTGAAACCATTATTTGGCTAATATTTTAAAATTGAAAAGAATGTTTTGTATAAGAGCTAACTTTTAAAGTAGACTTACAAGTAGTGGGATTTAAAGCTGAATTTTATGATTGTCTTGTAGAGGTTTTGAATTCAATGCCAGTGATGGGATAGGAGGTGGGATTAAAAAAGGATCCTCAGCAGGAGCTCATCATTACCATACATTTTGGAGGAGGGGAAATTTTTTTTTTTTACAATTTTTTTTTTTAAACATTAAAGATTTGTTAATGTGCATTTAAGTTACATTTTTACGAGTCAGACAAACGTTTCAATACGAGGGGGGGATAAAAATCCCTAATTTCTATCAATCTTTTGTAAACCCTATATACATCAAACTTGTTATTCCGAGAGGTCGCACACAGAATTGTGGAAAACCAGTGGCGTGTGCCACGCGTGGTGAAATATACCATCCATCGCACAGAGATGCAGGTAGTGGTGGAAGTGTGCCACTTAGGGCAGAGCATGTGACGCTCTGAGGTGTAAAATAGGGGGCGGAGGGTTGGCGGCGGCTTGGGATATTAATTGTATGGTCAGAAGGTTTTTGTTCATGATAATTTTTATCAGGAAGTTCACTTCGATGTTATCCCAACTTTGTTAGTTTATTTTGCTAGGCTAGTGGAATAAAATATCGACAGGAGACAAACCCGGACACTCACTTAAGGTTGTTTTTAAGTGATAATGATATAATAGTACAGTCAATATAAGGTTTGACCGCAAACAAATTGCAACAGAAATGATTTTTACACCATCTTGTAGAGAAAAAAAACTGTACAACATATCAAAAGTTGAGAAACCTAGCGAGGTGAAAAATAAGTGTTTTTAAGCGGTTTGTGTTTTATTTTTCGTTTTTAAGCCTAAATTTTCAATTTTCTCAAGGCTTAGAGTTTACTTCATGGGAAACACATTTCTGATGTAGTTTTATGTGCTGAACTCGAATATTACATCAGATTTAAGATACGGTGGACCAAAAGTGTTTCACATTCATCACCATTCACGAAGTTCGCGATTCTATTATAACATAGTCGTTTGACCACATTTCTTGAGTAGTTTTATACGATGAAGTCGAATATCATATCAGATCAAGGATATGTTCAACCGACAGTGTTTCACATTCATCACCAAAAGGTTTCTTTAAAATAATCAATCATCTCTTAATGTATTAACTGACTAAAATCACAGGTAACAAAAATTACATTGGTAAAAGGCAGGCAACTTTTCAAATGACTTGTGACATTAATCACTGGCAGTGTAGTTTGAAACTTCGTCGTCGAGATCGTCGATGAGATCTTCTGATTTGGGAGAATTACCACATTCTGCTCCCTGACAAGTTTTGCACGCGAGAGTGCAAGACATGCCGTTTCTGACACAAGTGCACCGAGCAGAGGTGCAGTTTGAACGGCAGGAACACTTAACAATCTTAAGAAGTTGGGGAGGTGCTGGGGGTAGGTCCGTCATCACAGGGGATAATGTACCATTTCGGTCCTTCCAGCCCCACTCTTGAGGGTCCAATTCTAGATTACGGTCGTCATTCCAGGCGTGTACCTGAAAGTAAACTCTATAGCTGTGAAATGCTGCCGTTGCTGTGACGAGCTTTCTTTCGAAGAGCTGCTTTCGAAGCTCTTTCAGATTTCCCCCCTTCTTTCCACCATATATTATAAGAAGTGCGTCTTCTCCGGCTTCCTTGACTTCGATTTTTGTTGCTGCCTTCTTCATAAAGACCTTGGCAGATGCTCGAAAACTTTCGTCTTCTTTCACTTTTTTCAGGGTAAGACCTTTTCCGATGTTGTGGACACGTGATGTAGAATCACAACCAAGGAATGCATGGGCAAAGAAGATCAGACCACATACTTCTTGGCCTAATCTTTTTTTCATTTCATGAACATCCCAGCACCTTCGCTCTTTAATTTTCTTTGGCTCTGGGGCGAAGTACACCTTGTTAGTGGAGACATCACAGTGGTAGCAGAGAAGGACCAGAAGATCCGTATCTTCTCCAATAACGGCAGTTACCTTCTGTTTAGCTGATTCGATAGCAGCTTTTACAATAGGCACGTCTGCATCACTGGGGGCTTGGACTACAAAATATCCTTTTTGCCGGAGATGAACTGCAAGCGCTCTAATGAATCTTGACTTGTTTTTCTTGTTCCCGAGAAATTCTTCTTTCTTAACTTTCAGACGCATGTCATTCGTGAAGAAAACCTCGCGACCAATCGTTCAATTACGATACGAATGGGCCATATCTTTGATGGAAGGTCCACTATCATACCCATCGAAAACAACAGTAGCGCCAGGGTACTTCCGCGAAATTTACAGAGAGTAGCTCTGTATGATACCCGTATACGTGTCATTTTTTATCCATGGGACTCGGTGCAATAGAGATCCGCCGTCAAGTACGTAGTGTGTCCCGTCGTTCAGCACACACGGAATTTCTTCAAGTTTGCATGCAAGTGCACTGGCCTTGGCGAATTCAGCCTTGTTCGGCACTCTCGGCATAAATGAGCTGTCAAACAGAGCAGCGGGATACGAACAAAGTTCATACCGGAAGCACTCTGATTCAGGAAGTCTTGTCCTTTTGGCTAACGCAATGAAGCGTTGGAATAGCAAAGCTGGATCTAGTCGCTTGCAATCTCCTCCAGATGTTTGCTTTGTTGTTATCTGGACTGCCTGTTCCTTTCTTCGGAAGACAAAATCCTTCGCCACTTTTCCAGTCATAGCATCAAGAATTTTTAGCCCGACAGCCTTCGCACGGTCAACGTTTGCAGATTCATATGCAGTCAAAACGGTAGCAATGCTTCTAAGCTGGGTATCCCCTCCGAATGGTGAGCCGTTTTCAAAGTACGTGACCATCGCCTGCGTATCCTTGAAGTCTCGTTCTTGTCTGGGGCTTGCGTTCTCCTTGTGCTGCTCGCTTGTCCCATAGATAATTTGCGTCAGATCTTCCATTAGGAGGTTAACAGCAGAGTAGGTTGGGCGTGCTAAAACCCACAGTGACCTCTGGGTTTCGGTCATGCCCGTACCCCTAGTCAGTCCACCTGCTGTTTTCAACGAGCGCATAAGCTCTTGTTCAATAACTAGATCCGTCGACAAGCCAGCCCAATAGCGATCAGATCGTCTGACGACGTGCATTCCTTGTTGGAATGAACTGTGAACAGTAGGATGGGTTTCTTCAAGCTTCACCATCTTCTGAAGGTATATTCGGCACGATTTGGCATAGTTGTTGTGACCACAGGCCGCAAGAAAAGGTAGCATTTCAGACACAGACTTTAGGTGTAAGTCCCAAAGCCCCATTCACTCAGCTTTGATGAAAGAACGAAGTATCCCAACCATATTCATAAGCTGAAACCACAGCTTTGAAGTTCTGTGCTGAGACGGATCAAGTATCTTCTGGTTAACAAAACCTTTGATCCGCTTGAGTGCAGAATTTTTTTCAACCTCCGTCATTGTTGCCTCTCCATTCATTAGCTTTCTGTATAGTGTTTTAAGGTCTGCAACTCCTTTGGTGCCTAACTTTGTTTCAGGTTCTGAACAGGGATCATCATCAAATAACTCGGAGAGCAGCACGGCATGTAGAGCACTATCAACTAGCAAGAGACCTCGAACAGCTCGTGAAATAGCCTTTCCACTTAGGAGATGGGGAACAGTGTTTGGGGCATATGCAAGTTCCAGTACTTCACGGAGACCGGATCCTTCCATTGTGTATCCTATGCATCCAATAAAGCTCATGGTTGTGTGAAACTCACCGAGTTTCAGAACTACTGCTGAGAGCTCACTTCCTGGTTCAGAAGCCTCAACCATTTTCATAGCTTTCCACCACAATGGCTGATGGAAGGTCACGACTGGGGTGAATCCATGGCGTTTAGCTTGGTCTGCGATGAACATCAAGGTAGAGTACACACAGGTGTCATCCCTGGCAGACAGATCAATCATCGGGAGAAATATTACAGACGCTTTCCCCGGATGGTTTCCAACCATGACAGTCTGATGTGTCCCATTCCATCCCGGCCTTGGAGTCTTCAGATACCACGACGAAAGCCAGAAAGTATCGAGACTAGCACTGGGATCCAGTGCAGTGAAGTCAGGAATACGAACGTATCTGATTTTTGAAAGAACACTGTCGTCACATCTGACATGAAGCACACGGATTTTGTATGCCTCTCTTATGTCTGCCGCTGACGGACTTGTTCGGGGAATTTTCCTCGGCAAATACTTGGGCGCGGGGGTTATTGAGGCGATGATCCCCATGCCATGGAAGGTGTTCCTGCCGTCAATGGTGCAAATTTCATGGTCAACGTTGTCAGCGATGTGGTGGATGAATCCCTGAGACATCATTCCATCCAGGTCAGTTACTGCATGGACCGCTGAACTTCTTTTAAACATCGTTACTTCTGAGTATGAAGAACAAAGCCCAAGTGAGTTTAAATTGTCAATAAGCTATTGCGATGAAAAATGGTGGTGCATTTGGACGCGAAGACCCAATTGCAATGGTGCGATCAGCACTCTCGGTCGTATTGCTTGGACAATGGCATGGCCGATCGTTGCAATTTTCAGATCTAAGCTATTCCAGACAAAAAGTTCACGAAGCACAATTCTGAGACTTTCAGGTACAAATTCTAGAGCATCAGAAACTGATGACACCCTTTCCAAAAGGTCTTAACTTTCTTTGTTCGTCGGAATATCTTTTACGTCGCTTTTCATCAGCTTTGCTGCAGCAATCAGAATTTGTTCTTTTTGCCCCTTCAAATCTCCAGATTTCGACTTGGCATAATACTGTTGCAGAATATTTGCTACATTTTCTCTAAGAGTAACAACATCTGGTTTGTCGTTTACAGTTGAAAAGATAATTCGAGATCCAAAGTGCTCGACGACCTTCTTCATGTAAACCTTACTGTAAGGTTCCAGATCTCCATACAGATTCTCATGTATCTTTTCAACTAATCCAATAATCATTATTTGCTCCTCATCATTCCCTTCTAAGTACACCATAGCCTTTAAAAATGCTTTTGTTTTGACATCATCTTCTGGCCTGCCAAATCTCCTTTTCTTACGCTCAGGCTCGTTGCCACTTGCATCGAATTTACTCGGAAGAGCACGCATTGTTCGAAAATTTGTACTGCAGATCGATGGTAAACGGCGTCAGCTGCATGGAGATCTGACACTGTGCATATTCTGCGATACACTTCGACTGCCCATTCGTCACTTCTCATTTCACAGATTTCTTTTAGTTTTTCATCGAAGTCGACTGTTCGGACGGAAAAGATCTCACGGTTTTTCCTGTGTGTGGCCGGAAAGTCGATTACCGTCCCACAAAAAAAAGCAGCAGTCCTTAAACATGAATGTGGAAGTGTCAGATCTTAGAGCACACTTTTCGGACGAGATCTGTGCAAGCCACTATACTTTACGATTTTGTTGTCCCTTTCGATGTAGAATCGGTGGTTGTAATTCCGTCTGCAAACGATGTGGGCTTTTTCTCCAGCATTTGCAACGAGGGTGGTTTTACGCAAGCGACTGGACTCATGGATAGCGGCAGCCCCAGTCTCTGTGAGTGTAGTATACTCAGCTTCTTCGTCAATCTCTTTGAGACATATCAAACAACGCCCGTTTTCAGTCACCATAGACCTGGAATAGAAATACAGACAGAGGTTTAAACCTATGTTTGCAAAGTGCCATCTCGTCGTCTGATCATCTTATTAATCTTTACTCAGAAGATGACGCTCTACAAAAAATAATAAGAAAATGTCTGTAACCTTTTATTGTAATTGAAATTGACTTCAGTTTGATTAGTTGTTTCTTACTATCAGTAGTAGGCTGTTCTACATTGCAAGTAGGAAATTTACTCACCTACGCTGTACTCTCAAATTCACAAGATGCTATTCTGCCGGTCATACTGACCTTAGCGAAATACGCTTCGAAATTTTCCGCTAGATGGCCGTATATGCTGTTAAACCTTAATGACGACTATTGGAAGTTCTTTGTGCGGGGTCACCACTTTTAAAGGCAAAAATGGCGCAAAGAGTTGCTATGCCACTTACTGGAGGGGGGACGGTCCCTCTTTGGCCCCAAATTAGTGGGATTTCCGCAGTTACTCCAACGGTTCCTTTATACTAACGTGATCGGGTGGTCTATGGCGTGATATCTTTTCCGTTCTAATATGGCCTCCATATTAGCCTTTCTTTCTATTTTCCTACTTTTTCTATGGGCTTCACTCGCCCTTTTCGGTCTAGAGTTAATCTCATCTCTGTCCGACACAATTTCAAAATTCCGTTAACTTCAAATTACCTCCTCAGTCTATGAAAATTATTCCGTTCCTCTCGCTCGAACTTCCGGTTCTCTCGCGGAAAATTTTTTGACACGCAGCAATTTTAGCCTTATATTTTTGAATACTAATTAGTTGCGTGATATATTGATTCGTAAATTTTATTACTTATTATTATCCGACTAAGCACAGCTCAGATAAAAATTTCTCTTTGCGATTTTTTTTATATATAGCCTCTGTAACCACAATAGGCTACTTTTGTAGGCTAAATTCCTTGTCTCTTCGAAAGCGCAAAATTATTTTATTATCAACTCCGTTAATAATTCCTGTTCTTGCTGCCACCAATGTTTGTAGTGCTAATTACTGCTGGCACCACTTATTGGGGTGTATGTGCGGGGTCACCACTTTTAAAGGCAAAAATGGTGCAAGAAAGGTTGCTATGCCACTTACTCGAAGGGGAGAACCCCTTGTCGGCCCAAATGTTAGTGAGATTCCCGCTCTTACCCCAACGGTTCCTTTATACTAACGTGATCGGGTGGTCTATGGCCACATTTAAAGCCAAAGTTTACCGATAAGACTTTCTAATTAACCCTTTAGTCTCGGCCTAAGCTGAAAAGTAAAATAGGTACATAGAAAAATTCTTACTATATTCACAGTCACACGTATAAAAAGAACTGAACTGAAAAAAGGACAAATTCTCCCAGCCCGCTAACCGCAGCACGCGGTGGGGGTTACTAGGGGTGGTAAATGAATATTTCCAACCAATCCCAGGGCTCCTAATATACTGGCCAATCTCCCTAACTGCGCACTTTTTCCCTCGTGGTGAATTAAACACGTACGCAGTTAAGAGGACCCAAAATGGCGTAAAAAAATAATAGGAAAATTAACATTTATTACAAAAGGAAGGAAAATAATTAAGGGCCCAAAGAAATGAATCTGGGAAGGACATTTATCTGACAAAAATAGGACCAAGGGTTCCAACAACGAAAATCTTAGAATGTATGAAACTTTCCAAAAATATAGTATTCAGTCACTAGGGCGACGTTATTCCTGACTTCATTTACCCCAAAGGACGAAAAAAGGGAAATATGGCCACGAAATACGAATTTCTTTTTTGGTGGTGAATGTGAAACACTAACGGTGGGACATAACTTGAATCTGATGTGATATTCGAATTCAGCACACAAAACTAGTTCAGAAACATGTCTCCCATGAAGTAAATGCTAAGCTCTAGGATAACGGAAAATTTCCGCTAAAAACAACAAAAGAAAAAAAACGGAAAACGCTAAAAAACACTTATTTTGCACCCCGCTGGGTTTCTCAACTTGTGACATGTTGTACAGTTTTTTTTTTCTCTACAAGATGGTGTAAAAATCATTTCTGTTGCAATTTATTTGCGGTCGAGTCCTATTTGACGCTAGATTGACTGTACTATAACGTCAATATGATGTATAGTGTTAGAAAAACTTCCATCAGCAAACACTAGATCAGTTGAACTTAAATAATCCCTAAATTACTGGATTGAGATCTTGCAGAAGTTTTGTTTTTAAACCTCTCAAATTCTGTAATATACGGAAAAGCTACAATAATTTTCTAAAAAATAACTCTTTTTTATAAAGTTGCCCCTCTCCCTCCTGGAAAAATATTTGCAAGAAAGTTATATTTGAGGAACTTCTGAGGAAGCCCTTGGCACAATGGTAAACATTCAATGCTTGAAGGACGAGTGTGACGAGTGGCAGGGACGTAGCTCCAGCATTTTTATTATGGGACAGTTTGTCCATATCCGGATAGCCAAGGAGCATGGGGAGGGCCGTATCCAGGATTATTTTTTTTCAGGGGTAGGGGGTGGGGTTATAAAAGGATTCTTTTTTTGAGGGGGGGGGGTACAAAAAACTTCAAAAAACGCATCAATTTTTTTTTATATTCATTTTGTTACGTTTTTACGAGTCGGACAAACATCTCAAGGGGGAGGGGTTCGAACACCCTAAATCCCTTGAATACGGCCTTGGGCATGGGTTAGGTCTACATAACAGTTTTTCTCCAATTATTGGGGAGGGGCAACTTCACCCCCTCCCCGAAAAAAAAATGACGCCCCTGAAGAGTAAGATAGGAATTTTTTGTCACTAAACCATTCCGAATAGGACACACTATTTGCTTTTAAGTCCAATATAATGCATTGAGGTTACGACATAATCTGACATTATTGCTTGAGAATAATATAAGAATAGGATACCGTTGTCGGAGTGGGGGGAATTGCCTTCCTAGAAAAAAACTTTTTTTCGTGTTTGTATTAAGAAAAAAATAATCATTGCCTCCCACCATCCTATATTTTCTTCAATTGGCACCACTGAGTGAATCCCCTATCTTATAATATGGCCTCGTTTTAGCTGCAAATGGAGGAGGAGCAGGCTCTGGACAATAAATTTTATTGGTAGATCTCGGAGGTAAATGTCAGACGTTTGGTTAATGTTTTTATGTATTTTTGTTACGGTTTTACAAGTCAGACGAAACTCTCAGGGTGGAGGTTCAAACCCAGTACCCCCCCCCCATCGATGCGGCCTTAACTGTCATGCAGATTCATTATTGCAAATTGCCTCAGAAACCAGCCCATCTTTTTATTTTTCAGCTTTAGCAAGAAGCATGTACGCAGGAATTTTTTTGAGAAAGGCCGAGCTTTTTGGAAGACAGGCTAAATTAAAAAAAAAATCAAAAAGGAGAATTGTTTGAAAAAGAGAAAATCGTAAGAAACCGCCAAAATATACAGATTATGAGAGAGAGAAACACCCGCCGGAAGGCCCCCTATCGTACGCTCCGGTTTTGTGAACCCACTCATGAGGATTACAATTACTGAAGTGTATCACTTCGGTTTTCTGGAAGCATCACCGAATCAATGATTATGAGAAATACCACTCCTTCAATGTAATGGACTGTAGACAGTTCGTCTATCACTTACGTTCAAGCGCGAGCTATCAGCAGTCAAGATCTTCAAACAAACCTTCTTAAGACACACCTCCTGCCACGGGTAGTATCTAACTACCGACAAATCAGATCTCAGAAACGATCGTATGCTACCATGGTAGCTTCTTCTCTGATTATGGGTAGTCTCGTGGTGACAAGCAGACAATAGACAATATGAACTTGTGTTTTCCTGGGTTTGTACCCAGCTTACCGGCTATGATACCACCACCAATGTTACCCTTACAGGAAACTTTGAGGCCACCTCTATGGCCATATGGTCAGTGGCTGAAGCCACCGATAGACCACAATAAAGAAATATTACTTCGGCTAGATATGCATTTTCATCAAGAGACCTTGTTAAACCAAAGAATTTTGCTTCACAATCAGCTACTACAGCATAAGCTTCAATTGTCTAAAACCTTAGAAACAGCAGACACTTGGATACTCATGCCAGATGTGTTTGATACAGTGATTACCGGCAAAAATGTAGAAATAATCGCAAAACAACCAATTCATCGAGGACAAAAATTTCTTCCTTCAAGTGGAGCTGCTCGGTTTGGTCTGTTACCAAAGGAATCTAGCCAAGAAGGAAGCCAGGTATGATACCACAGTCTATGTTCATTATTTTCTGGAACTAACAATGTGATATGTTGTGGCGACAGAGCAATGTCATAATTTCATCAAAAGCCTGGGGCGGAGGGGTTGGAGCCAATTCTTCCAAGTCAAATGAAAATGACAGTTAAAAATTAAAAATAAGCCATATAGTACCATAAAGGCAAATATATACTAAAGAAAACTGACCTGTTTCTCTGGATGCTTAAATTGTTCAGGCTTATCTTAGTTTTGACAAGATTTTTGAAAAAACAAAATTTCAGCTGAAGTGGCAAACCGGGGTCCAGAGAGGGCAGTTGTTCCCCTGCCCCATAGCCAACTACGCCCCTGCAGCAGAGCTTTGCAAGTCATTACTCTACAAATACGTGATTGCATGTGTGATAGCCAAACATACCTTTGCTGCTACAATCAGGATTTTATGCTTCTTGAATCTATTTTAAACTTTCATTTTTCTGTTTAACAATTGTGAGTTTTTTATTAAGTTACTATAAACAAATTGTTATTCCCAAAATCAATTTTACACTTTCTGATTTGAATTACCGTGCTCTTGAACATCTGACCTCGTATGTTAAGGGGATGCTAAAGTTCGTTGAGCTCTCATCATGAACTCTATCATCTGGAGAATTATCCGTAAATTTGCATTGTAACACAGAAATCAGATAGAAGAAAAAATGTTCAAAAAATTCTCCAATTAATACTCTTTCTAAAGTAATAATGACTACTATCGCAAATAACCTCTTCTTTAACTCTCTTCCTACTACCTTTACCTCTACCTTTGTCTTTATTTCTTCTTTACACACCAAATTGAAGCCAAATTAAGGAGTTACAAATCTCCAGCTACCATATATGCTCTTCTATAAAGTTATAGAAAGACTCAGTTATAGGCTATAGATATATAAGGACAGTGGCGGATTCAGAGGGGGGCGCCCCCCTAGCGTAGTCTAAAGTAGTGTAATTTACTTAATTAACTCAAGTTTGCATTAATTAAACTTGCTCCTAACGCAAGCTTATCGGATCAACCTATTTTGCGCCCCCTCCCCCCTAAATTCTTTTTTCGGATCAACCTATTTTGTGCCCCCCACTAAAAATCCTGGATCCGCCCCTGTATAAGGATATACAAAGAAATCATTTCCACGATCTGAGCCGTATCTGTATTTTTTTTTGGGGGGGGGGGGGGTTGGGGGGTGGGGTAGGGTATTTTCTTTGAGGGGGGAAGGGGATTACAAAAACAGGCATCAAACCCTCTAGCCCCCCCCCCTGGACATATCCTTGTGTATGATATAAGATGAATTTACCTCTTCTTTATGCCCTGAAAAGAAGTCAATTATACATTTCGAATCCTTTTTTTTCTGGCCAAAAAAGAGGGAGGTGGTAAATAAGATGATCATACCCTTTCGAGGACCAAAATGCCTTATCATTGAAGCACGATCCGTTTCTGACAAACAAAAAATTTCAAACCCAAGCCTCCGCTTCTTAAATTATATTTTCAGCTTGCCTCAGGAAGGCATTTCTTTGGGCACAAAAAGGGACCTTCATTTTGTTTCTATTTCTGAAATTTTAATTCAAATGAAAGGTAGGACCAAAAACAGTTAAGTAATCTCAAAGAATAATTCAGGTTATTATTAAATCACAACACTAAAGAACATTTTCTTGTAAAAGAACTAAATAATCACTACATGATTGAGCTCAAATTTGGTAGAATATATGAAAAGTTATTTCCATGAAATCTGCTCACTTCTATAACTTACCATAGTTCTAGGAATTTTTCTTCTTTTCTTAACAATACTAAGTTGTATTTTATACCTGTAGGAATAATGCAGTCGTTTGGGGGTAGGGGGGCAAGGCAGGGCAGTTGCCCCCCAATGACGTGGAGAAAAAATTATTATATATTCCATGCCCCTTGACTATCCGGATATAGACCTCTCTTGCCCCCCCCCCAATAAAAGTGCTGGAGATTTGCCCCTGTATAAGAATAAGACACTATTTAAAAAACAAAGCTATCATAAAGTGCAACTGGAAGTACAAAAAATTAGAAAGGTTCAAAAACACTATAGAGGAGATTTTCATAGCGATTTACCAATATAACCTCTAGGGCAGCTATTAGGGAGCAAGGGATGGTTGCTATTTTAGAAAACACATCAGACACAATGGGGAAGGGACACGGGGCTTGCAAACCCCAGAATTTTTGCCCCCCGCGTAGATTAAAAATGTAATTTTTGGGGAAGGTATTTTCATTGAAAAATATGTTTTACGGTATTTGTACTGGAAAAAACTGAAATAACTATAAACTTGCCCCACTAGATTCTGGAAACATTTATTTAGCCCCCCCCCCATTTTCATGAATTGACGCTACTGATTATCCCCTAGAATAATAATCTGAAAAGAGTGTGCAGCAAAGTCCTGAACCTGGCATAAAACCAGGCAGCAAATTTTCCAGGGGGGGGGGGAACCACATACCATAATAGTGGAGATTGGAGGAGAAATGAATTTTCTGGTAAAAAAAAAACTGCAAAAAAGTATATCATTGACCAGTTAAGTATCATTTTTGAGTTTTAACGAGTTAGCTACTATGTCAAAGTCGTTGACAAGCTATTGTCACTATAGTACCATTGAAAGAAGACAACTTCCGTAAATCTCCTGTTCGGCATACTGTCGACTAAGCAGCTATAGTTCCGGGTAAAAGCTTTTGCAAAAGTTAAAAATCTGCCGTATTGAGCCGGTTGCAATCTAGAGAAGGATTACAAATTGTAGACTGGACTGTGACAATTTTTCCTATTTTATTATCATGATATTGACACCTGAGTACAGAGACAAACAAAAACCAAGACCAAACTTACTACTGGTAGGGCACGACGCTATATATATATATATATATATATATATATATATATATATATATATATATATATATATATATATATATATAATGAGATTCTGAACAAGTTTCATAGTAGTTATTAAAGACAAAACAAAATAAGAAATTATTTTTCTTTGATTAGTAGTCACACTTCTATTTTCTTCCTACTCTGGTCTAAATTCCAGGGGGCCATGGCCCCCTTTGCTCCCCTCCCCCCTGCCAGCACCTACGGCGTCGAAGAAGCCTCTTCAATCGTCCTAAAGCAGCTCTTCAGCAATGAAGTCTTCCCATTGCGGTACTAACGAAGTCTCAGCTGTCAACAGATCTCGGTCATAGGTTACCTGCAAGGAGTTTTTTGAATGACCCCGTCTTTTTTGACATTTGACAGTATCCGATTGTAGGCCATCAAAGGAAGGAAGAAATCATTGAAATAAAATTTTTAGGCAAAGAAGTATCCCCTTCAAAATTTGTATAATAAGACGGCTGAATTTGGCAACCCAAGGGTTACAATGCACCCATGTGTTACAAGTCCAGTGGACATTGTCCGTCACGCGACAACCAAAAATCAATCCAATCTTTCATCACTTAATTCTATGACTATCTACATTAGTTCTGGCCTATGAATGACCTATGGATGGATGATAGATAGACTTAGGCATCAAGACATGGCTAAGTGTAGGAAAAGCCAAGATAGATAGTCCAAGTAATTGAGAGGCAAATCTGGGATAAGCTCTTTTTAGGATTGTATAAAAATTATGTCATTTCATTTGTTAATCCAGCTACTGCAGTAGCTGGATAATGAATTTGTTGTTTAGGCCACAATTACTGGTTTTACTAGAGCTAAAGTTTGCGCCTGGGAGTGTCCACAAAAGAATTGGAAGAGTAAAAATGATTTAAATTACAAGAAAAATAGACCTTTTTTCCCAACAGTATGGTTAAGTAGTCTACTCGTGAAATGGAGATCAGCATTGTCCTGTCAAATCAGAGAATATAGAAAGAAATACACAAGAAGGGATTGCCCTTCTTTAGACCTGTTCTACTTCTTTTGCATTCCTTTATTTCTATCAGTATTTGATAATTATCATAACAAGATTTCAAAAGTCATATTATAAGTTTTAAAGAACGAAAAGTTGTTCCAAAATTAAAAAACATGGTCCCTTAGTAAAAACAAGCAAGTTCTGTGAATTTGGAACTTGAAATTACTGTTGTATGGGAAAACAAAAGCAAATGCAGCATTTTTAAACAAGGATAAATGTTAATATATGTCAAATAGTTTTACAGATGTCACCACTTGATACATCAGCGCCATAAACAATGAATAGGGTAACCAACTCTAAGTCCCAGAGTCCATTGGCGCCCATAAGCTGAATTTTAGGGGGGGCTTAGCTGGTTTAATCGACACTTCCAGTGCTGTATGATAGCAATATCAAAACAAAAATATATAATATATGGCATCATCATTTATCCAGGAGGGAGGGGGGGCGGGAGCCCCCCTCTGCCCTCCCCCGATATGGGCGCCCATGCCAGAGTCTTCTGCTGCCTTTTTACTTCTAAAGTTGGCTTGGAAATCTTCAAGTATTAACATTTTTTTAAAAGTTTTTAATCGATTAGTTTTTATGTGCGTTCTTCCTAAACCACTTTGAAACCCATTGGACAGTAAACCTCAGTTAATCAACATGTTAAATAAGGTCTTTTGAATTTCGGCAGCTAAGATCCTAAGGATTTTAAATGGTCATTTTCAAATATTTCAATTTTTTACGTTTTTCCAACTGAAAAAATGTAGGGAACATAAATTGGTCGTCTGTGTGACACTTTGTATGTCTGATTTCATGAGCAGACCATATTCGCTAAAAAAAAAAAAAAAAAACAAAAAAAAAAAAAAAAAAAAAAAAAAATTTACAATGGCTTTTTAGTCCATTCAAAGCAAAGAAATCCGAAATCAAATTTTTGGCAGATACAATGGCATACAGAACGGGCGATGAAATGAATTAATGTTCTTGGATATCGTCTATTTCTTCGGCTTCATATTCATTCTAGGAACCTAAAAGTCCTTCTAGTCCGTTTTTCTTGGAAATTATGTTGAAGAATATTAGAATATTCATATTAACACTTTTTGAAGTTCTCAATTTAACACTTTTTAGTTCGTTCTTCGTAAGGAAATAGATATCCAATGGATAGTTAACCTCAGTTGCACAAAAAACACAAAAAAAACAGGATTCTACAGTGTGATTTTAAAAGATTTCAAAATTTTCTATATTTTTCAATCAAAAATTTAGCAAATTTGAAGCTTTCATTTTGGTCTTCCGTATGACCCTTTGTATTTTGATGTCATCAGCTGACCACATTCACATCGCTTACAACCATAATTGTGTGTAATAGTGCAATTGTTAGGATTACACAAGCCATAAAATTCATCATAAAGATAGCTTACAAAGAAAATGACAGCCTAAACATGAGTGCTCTTAGCAAGTCTCATGTCAATTTCAAGTTTTTTTATGCTCATTCTGGAAGTTCATATTTTCAGTAGTTAAGAACAAGAGATTCTGATAGCACACAAGGAAAAGTACAGGAAGGATTTTCAACTTTCAAAGCCTGAAAAATTTTAACGCTGAATGCTTTCTAGAGAGTTCATTTTTTTTCTTCCCTCTATATTTAATTTTTCTAAGGGTTTATTTTTCTCTGTCTTTATTTTTTTCTGTCTACACTCTATTTTAAGTCAAACCCAAAACTCTTTTTCTTTAGCATGAAACTCATAACTTTAAACTTCATTCTATATTTCATAAATTAAGAAAACAAATTTTTTTAAATTAAGAAAACAAATTTTTTTAAATTAAGAAAACAAATTTTTTTCGAATTAAGAAAACTAATTTTTTTCGAATGAAAGTAAGAGCAGTATTAAACTTAAAGCTGAAAGAAAAAATTCCGTTTAATAGGTGTCAGCCCTCCCCCTTAATTACCACTGGTTGTTCTAAAGTCTTTTGGTTCTATGCTGGAATTATTTATGAGTGCAACAAATGTACAATCCATTGCTTTTTAAAACATTTGAAAAAGTTTGATAAACATTTTAACGAAGTTAAATGTTACAGGACTCCATAGATCTGGGCTAAAGAGCTCCATAGATCTATTTCGTGAATAGAAACCAGATAATATAGAAAAAGCATTACAATACGCGAGTAGATGAACGGGCACCAGGTATCTGCCGAGAAGGGTAGAAACGAACGGTTATCACTCAATCTGATTAGAGAAGCGCACCTAGATATTCCGTTTTGCCTGCTTCAAATCTTTTAAGGTCCATTCATAGTGAGATTTTACTAATACCAGGATCTAGCTAGCACAAATTTCAGCCAATCAGATTTTTCGTAAAATTTTTTGATTGGCTCAGAGAATTCTATGAAAAGTATGTTTGGCTCAAGTTAGTGCTAGTCAAGTCTCGATACTAGTAAAATCTCATTGTGAATGGGCCTTTAGCAACATCTGCCGGTGGTATGAAAGAAAAAGCGCAATAAGCTCGAGAAAACACATCTCAATTTTTGTTTTAAAGGTTTGTTTTCTGTTTCCTATTATGGACTTCACTTCACACTATATTTTAATTTTTCCTCTGGTGAGAACAACTGAGTGAAGGTCTCGGTTGGAATATCTAGAGTTTCCCCTGTTTTCACTGGCTGTGAACTTTCCTTATTTTTTCTAACTGTAAGGCAAGATAAAAAAAATGACTACCAAGAATTAGCCTACATTAGCCTACAAGAATTATCCTACATTAGCCTTCCCCTCGATAAAGTGGAATACGATCAATTACCCAAGAAAAGTAAAAACAAAAATACTCCACTACAACAGCTTACTGATGAGATAGCCTCACATCGAGCATACAGTAAAGCTTTATTTCAGGAGTCTAGTTGTTTTTTTATCTACTTTATTTCTACTTTATTGTGTTTTCATTTGATCGTGAACAACCATAGGTCAACGTTAAAACTAAAACATTTTAAGAAGTTTGAAAGTGTGTTGCTTAAAGCACTAAAGTCAAAACCACCTTGAATGAAGTAAAATACCCTTTTCTCAATCGTTACTATGGATTCCTCGTCCCTGAATCATTTTTTATTCTTAGCACAAATTTTCCTAAGAAAATGGAAGCCTTTAAATCTTCACATTAAGTTCAAAACCTGGACGTCATCGAACGGGGTTCGGACAAGGTCAAAAGATAGAATAACTTAAAGAGGACCGAATTTCATGGTGGGACTAAAGCGTGCAGCTTTGAACAGACTGGGGTGAACAGGAGCATGCAAATCTGTGCTGACCTCACGCAGCCTGGTGCAATGATTGGTAGTAGCGGTAATAGGAGTTACTGCTGTGAACATGTCTAAGCTCATCTTTTATTTGGTATTATCCGCCATATATTGACACCTTCAATCAATGTACTTCTGAAATTAAGAAGACAGTGACAAATATTAAGTTTTTAGGTATTTAAATGCTGAATATATTTTGTCAAATATTTCTTATTTATATTTAATTACCGTACTCTTCTAAGTTTTTTTCCGCACTTGTTCAAAGTATACTTCAATAATGACTGAAGTATAATTAAAAAATCGTATTTATCAAGAAAGTCTTAATCTCGCCAATACAGATTCCAACACCCCCACAACTGACGGCCTCATGTTTAATATACTGGTTCAAGGTGCGCTTCCATAACAATTGAATTGAATGGACAAACTTCACACAGCAAGAAAACTTAACGTTACCAGAATATATTTCAACACCCCCACAACTGACGGCCTCATGTTTTACATAGTGGCTTCTAGTTAGGTACATAAGCGTCAGGTTTGTGCATTTTATAATAAAAGCATGAAATTTGGCATACATGTGCAGAAAATATGGAGAATCTGACTGGGGGCAGGACCACATTTTCCGACGCGATTATCGCGCCCTTTTGCGTTTTTCCGCGCGGGAAAAAATAACTGATTTTCAGAGTGGGAAATTTTTCTCATCCGAGGATCGTTTATGATTAATTTGTCTCTCTTGATCCCAAAAATGTGCTAACTTTTTTCGTCCTACTCCTGGTTGCTGAGTTATCATCATTTTCATCACTACGCTCCATGCACTTCTGAGTAATTTCCGCTTTCTGACTTTGTAAATTTCATCGTAATCGGATAGAAACTGGTGAACATGTTACGGAAAATGTTAAGAATTGACTAAGTCGCCAATTCAAATTTGTCTCCGCGGTTCCACGCTACTTTGCATTTTTCCGCCTGAAGAAAACAAACGCGAATTTTGAGAATGAGCGATGACCCAGTTAAAAATCTTTTTTCTGGCTAATTTAAGTCTCTCGATTCCAAAAATGTGGTTATACATGCAATCGGATCAGTTTCATAACCACAGTTTCTATGCCATACTCTAACAAGAACTCATACCCTCCTTATAACATTCCGAAGGATATCATTCGTTTTTAGGATTGTAAGTAATTAATTACCGTTTCAGATCTCTTCAATAAGCTTACAGTAAAAAAAAAAATAAATCATTTATTCAACTCAAACAGCTCGACTCAAGGAACTTCGGACGTAAGAAGCATACTGTTATGATGATAAAATGTAGAATAGTAAACTACTTCAGGTATTTCAAAATGCTTAAACAATCACATGTATCATAGGAATGAAATTGCCAATTTTGACTTTTTTCATCATAAAGGATGCTAAAAAAGAAAACGAGGTTCTCAAGGTCAGGATACCGGTCGAAATCGCCTTCTGACAATTATTAAATAAAAAAAACAAGTTTTTTTTAACTGAAAGTAAGGAGAGACATTAAAACTTAAAACGAGCAGAAATTATTCCGTATATTAAAGGGGCTGTCCCCTCCTCAACTCCTTGCTCTTTACGCTAAAGTTTTTTATTGTTTAAAAAAAATTGAGTTGTGAGAAAGTCAAACTTTAGCGTAAGGAGCAAGGCGTTGAGGAGGGGACAACCCCTTTAATATACGGAATAATTTCTGTTCGTTTTAAGTTTTAATGTCGCTCCTTACTTTCAGTTAAAAAACTTGTTTTTTTCATTTAATTTTTGAACGTTTTTGAATAAATGCAGGTTTTGATCTTGGTTCACAGTACAAGAATAATTAAAACAAAATTTTCATATTAATTTACTTTTATTTGGTTAAATGGCTTTCTCGAAACTTGTTTCATTTTATTTACGAACGTTTTTATTAGTAATAAATATACTTAACTTACGAATTAATTTAAGTAACAAACTTCTATGTTCATAAATTTTTAATACGTATATTAGGGGGTTCACCCCTTAGTCAATACCTTGCTCTTTAAGCGAAAGTTCGAATTTTGTTCCAATTCTTTAAAACTGACCGCTTAATCACAAAGGCCGTTAATTAGAATAAATAGCTCTTATGAAAGTAATAAAAAATCTCTGGCTTAAAGAGTGAGGTATTGACTAGGGGGTGAACCCAATCATATATGTAATATTTTCTGTTCATTTTAAGTTTTGATGTTGCTGCTGTTGCAGTTGAAAAACTTGTTCTTTTATATTTAATTTCTTATCTTTTTTTAAATAATGCTTGGAAATCCAGCGTCCCATTCATAAAATTGATCCGTGCCCAATTAAAACGAAATTCTTGGAAATTACCACCTACATACCTATCGACCCCCCCCCCCACTATCAGGAAAAATCTCCCCTGAAAACGGTTGTACTGTATACTTCCCTATGACCAATGATATATGTTAACATTGGGTAAAGTTCATAACTTTCAGCCCTCCTCCCGGGAACTTCGGGGGATTAAGTCATCCTAAAAGACAGACTTATAATATTTTCGAATATGCTGAACAAAATGGCTATCTCAAAATTTTCATCAGGTGACTTTGGGAATAAAATGAGCGTGCGAGGGGGCCTAGATGCCCTCCATTTTTTTGGTCACTTAAAAAGGGCACTAGAACTTTTAATTTTCGTTCCAATGAGCCCTCCCACGATATTTTAGAACCGCTGGGTCGATACGATCACCCCTGGGGAAAAAAAACAAATAAACACGCGTCTGTGATCTTTCTTCTGGTAAAAAATACAGAATTCTACATTTTTGTAGATAGGAGCTTGATACCTCTACAGTAGGGTTCTCTGATACGCTGAATTTGATAGTGTGATTTTCACTAAGGTTTTATAACTTTTAGGGAGTCTTCCCCCCTTTTTTCGAAAATTAGCCAAATTTTCTTAGGCGCGTAACTTTTAAGGGGTAAGACTAAACTTGATGAAACTTATATATTTCAAATCAGAATTAAAATTTGATTCTTTTGATGTATCTATTGGTATCAAAATTCCGTGTTTTAGAGTTTCGGATACCATTGAGCCGGGTCGCTCCTTACTTACAGTTCGTTACCACGAACTGTTTGAAAGCTACAAAAAGTGTACTATTGATTGCATTGATTATCACAACCCTTGCACGAACAGAGATCTGTACATTTAAGGGAAGCTTTTGCACATTTGCGCCTGTTTTCGCACTTTGTTGTGCTGTCACATTTGAACAGTTCTTTGCAAATTTTTGCTGTCTTAGGAAGTTTAGTCCAGAAAGGCTCCCAGCTTCCATCATGCTTCACCCAGCCGTATAAACCTGGATCCAGTGGGGAAAGTTCCAGACAACACGATGATGCCCTTGGCTGGGCCTGCAAGTAAACGTGTTTGGTATACTGCTCAAGAGCAGCTGCTGTTGGGGGCAGTCTTTCCATTCAGGCTATTTCTCGTGTGAAAAGCTCCTTCCGCAGAATGTTCACTTTAGACAAGCCGCTTGATTTTCCGAAAAGAACGACGACGAATCGTTGGATGTCTGTAAAGTAACAATCTACGAGCGGGGCTCCTGGTGTACTTAGAGTAATGAAAGTCGGAAGAATGGGTTCCACGGCTTTCCAGGTCTTCCAAACACCATGCTTTCCATGAAAAGCAAAAGAAGAAGTCGTACCACATCCAGAGAAGGCATGCAGAAAGAGAAGGATGCGAGACCTGTCAGGTCCTAGACGACAAGTAATATCGTGAATGGGCAGTATTTTCGTCATTGCTCCATGCCCATAGATGACAAACAGGTTTTCAATCTGAAGCAGCTGGAATAAAGCTATTGCAATCACAACTACATCAGAATCTACAGTTCTGATGGCTATGAAGTTATAATCACACTGGGTCTGATGAAAGGCATGGAGCACCACACAAGTGTCACCTTCTTCGTGGTTGGTAAGTGTGAGCCCTTTGCGAAAAGTGATATCGCGCGTTGAAATAACTTTGTCTCAAAGAGTGTCCACTACAAAAATGTCTTGCAATTCCTGGACTACCATGGTCACCAAAAAATGGAAGAATCGACTCTTGTTCTCAGTTGATTTCTAAAAACCACACCAGTCCATCCAAGGAACGGGGGTTTGGTCTGTGATTTTCACGGCATAAGACGAATTTCCTCTGGGTTCGCGCGCTCTGTATTTTAGGCTGTTGTCAGTGTAGATATCAAAGACTAGAACAATCCTTTGAGTGTCGGTTTGGGACTGTTGCTTTCTAATGTAGGTAGCGAAGTTCGAGCGAGCGTATTCACCGAAACTAATTTTAGGCTTAGGAGCGATGAGGTGTACTAGAAAGGACCCTTCTAGTACAATTGAGTCGACGGTTGGGAGACTGCTGAGCAGTGGCTCTTCAAGCTCTGCCGTCAAACAGTCAACCATGTTAGATTTGTTTCCAAATCGTAGCTTGCCGTACTCGGACAAGGAAGGTGGAAAAGGCTGGTTCTCGTGCTTGAAAAGAAGACATCACTTATTAAAGGTAAATTGTACGTTACTTGTTCTCTTCTCATACGCTTTCTCTTTAAAAAGTACGTGCCACGTGGATTTTCTTCTTTTCTTTGTTAAACCTACTATCGATATGAGGTATTTTGAGTCGCGTTTTTAAACCCGCAAATGGTCCATTCATTCAGACCACAGTCAACACTTGCACATTAAGGTGAAACAGAATTTATAATGTAGAACTATGAAAGATAGCCTACCCCCAGCGATAATGAAAGTGATGATAACTCAGTAACGGATGGCTGATTTTAATAGTAAGCACATTTTCAGACCCAGCATACTCGATTTAGCCGTGAAAGATACCCTAAGCGCATCTAATACCTCAGTATACAGAAAAGAGTACGACTCGCGATGATGAAAATGGCGATAACTCAGAAAGGATTTAAAAGTGGGCATATGTTCAGAATCAGCACGACCCTTCAAACGTCTAAATCCTTCAATTTCAAAAATACACCATTTTCCGTGCGGAAAAACGTGGTGAAATGCGGAAAAACGCGCTCAGAAAATATGGTTCTGCCCCCTTTCAGATTCTTTGCATTTTTCTACATATGTGTGCCAGTTTTCGTGTTTTTACCATAAAATGCACAAACCTTGTGGAAATGGGCGCTTATTTACCTAACTATTCAGGTGTACCTAAAAAATTACTGAAGCAGAGTTGACTAATCTCATACACTAAAAAAATCGTTACATTAACAAAACTTATTTCAACACCCTCATAACTGACGGCCTCGTAGAAGGTTTTAACGGCCTCATTTGTTTACATACAAAGTGAACTTGAATGATGACCGAAATATCAACGACTAATCCCATAGAGAACTAATTTAGAAACTATCATAACGGACGGCCTCATAACTGACTTAGAGACCTTATTCCTTTCTAACCTAGCCACCACCAGAATTCCCTTATGATAGCCATCACCACCCAGGGTACGGACCCAGTTTGTTAGGCATTGCTTTGCCGCCTGGTTCTGAGATGCCTCACCCAGCATTTGAAATGCAATCTATGGGAAACATCCGGCATGTAAAAACATGGGTGGCCGGCGTTTACCCCCCCCCCCTTGGCAATTACACCCCTGAAAATACCCCCACGGAAAATACCCCTCCGGGAAAATACTCCCTCGGAAAATACTCCCAGAAAATACCCCAGGAAAATTGGGGGTATTTTCTGGTAGTGAGGGGATGGATCGGGGTATACGTGAGGGGATCGTTCCATGGAGGAGGTTTTCATGGGGGAAGAGAAATTGCTATGAAGGGGGTGCCAGATTTCCCAGCATTGTTTAAAAAATGATCAGAATTTAAATAAAAAAACAAGTTTTCAACTGAAAAACTTTTCAACTGAAATTTTTCAACATCAAAACTTAAAACGAACAGAAACTATTACGAATATGATTGGATTCACCCCCTAGTCAATACTTCGCTCTTTACGCTACGGGGTGAGCCCCCCTAACATACGTAATAAAAATATACGAATATAGAAGTTCGTTACGTAATTTAATTCGTAAGTTACGTATATTTTTTACTAATGCAAACATTCGTAAATACAATTCGTAAAGAGTGAGGCGTTGAGAGGGGGATAGCCCCTTTCATATAAGGAATAATTTTTATTCATTTTAAGTTTTAATGTCGCTCCTTATTTTCAGTTAAAAAACTTGTTTTTTTATTTAATTTACTTAACGTATTGCATTCTGCGCGGCCTGCTTTCCATAATTCTCTGTTGTAGTTTCCATAATTTTGTTTCTGAAGTATTATATTTTCATCATATTTTGGTATATTTCATTATGATTAACCCAACTTCACTTCTTGGATGGGGTTGGGGTAATACGTAAGTACCCCTAGTACTTGTATGATATAGGTTACGCCCTATCTAATGTTCTTCTAATATGTTTCTCTGACACTCAATCCTAATGAAATATTAAAAAGTAAGACAAAAATATAATACTTTAGAAACAAATTTAGGCCATATATTTGCACATTATGGGGGAGGGGATGAAGTATAGCGGATCTGCATGCCTCATGTGTCAGGTACAACTATTTGGCATACTATGTAGAACTGTTTTCTAACTTCCCACTGTCCAAATACTTTACCCCCACCCCCTAATGGGCAAATATTTAGCTCTTATTACATATTTTCCATCTATTCTGTCACAAATCTTTGTCTTGTCTCACGCTAAGCTGAAAAAAACTAACTAAAAAAAACTGTTCTATAATATGTCAATGAATGAACAACTTGGACGGTAGGGCGTTTATCATACAAGTACCGTACCCCTTTAAAACAAAACAGTGGTCTGTAAGAAATCTAAGAGAGTCTGACTTACAAGCAAATATCCCCAACACCCATTGGGGTCCTATGGAGGAAGTAATTTTTCCAAGCCTTCTATAATCAAATTTTCCAAATTTCTAAAATTTTAGCTTCATCAAATTTTCTTCCTTCTTCCCTCTTCTTGTCTAAATGACGCATAGAAGATTTAAAGCCGAACTAACAAAACACGACAAAGAAAAATAAAATTTAGCGATGTATAGAGCGGAGTGTGCGTAGCTGTGTTGACCTCAGGCAGGTTGGAGCTGCAGTGAGTTGTTAGTAGTAGTAGTAGTAGTATTTAGCGTCACCATGTTTTTGTAGAAAAGGCTCTCAAGTTTAGAAAACCTCCCTACATTTTTGATTGGGCTTTGGCTGAGCATATTTTCAGTCAAACGTTTTGTACAGTCTGAGAATGTTTCTACTTGGAATGAAAAAAACTCTTAATAAAGGAAGCAAAAGTTGAAGTATATATAGAAAAAATGTGTAGTAGTAACTTATTCGTTGGAAACGAAAATTTATCGTCATATTAATCAAATTATTTTCTCAAAACACTGTATATGATTCAGTCGGTAGTATGTTTCTTCTCTTCTTGATGGCAATATCTAAGGTTGAAAATACGTTATGATCAAGATTTTTTTTAGCTCTTTTTAACATATTCCCAGATCATACTTCCATTACATGCATGAACCCCAACTGTTCACTTATCCTTATGATCTACTTATATACAAATTAAAATTGGTGTTATACGGTGATCAAAGCTATCAATTCATTATTAAGCTTCTTGACCTACCAATTACAAATTTGCAGCCTAATAGCTCATCTAATCGAGAGGCGAACATACGATGAAACATTGTTATCATTTTCAGATCCATCATTGTAGGTCTGAAGTTGTGTTCTCTGCTGCTTACTTATAAATTACTATCATCGATCAGGATTGAGTAGTGTGAGTTACATCGAATTGATCGGCTGTATTCTTTAAAAGAATGCAATTAGAAGTAAAGCCCTCCTAGGTTGGACATTCGTTTTCCCACATATGACGATGATATAAATTGGATTAGATAAGATAAGATTTCAAAAAAAATAACAAAAACCATTCAATAGCACAATCTCAAACCCCAAAAAAAGCTCCATGGCCTGTAAGGAGGGAGGTCATGATACAAAACTCTTAATATTAAGTTATATAACATTTAAACACATAATATGTAAGACATTTACTCATAAAAGAAAAAAGAGAAAAGAAAAGCTGAAAGAACATAAAAGAGAAAGGAAAAAAGGAGGAAAGAAAAAAGGAGACGGAAGGAAAGAGAGTTCATTAAGTAAGTTTTATGACAACTGTAATCGATCCCAAGGTCTAAAATTATTATAATAAATAAACAAATAAAAAAAGGTTAAGGTGATTTGATAACGTCAACATGCAGATCGTTGTAACGAACTTCTTAAATTTTTTTTTTTCACATTTCTCAAATTTCCTGAGGGTAATAATTTGTACACGTCAATGACGATAGAGTCAGGGCTTGTACATAGGAACTCTTTTTGGGGGAGGGGCCAATGATAAAAATAAAATTTGTTAATTCTAATAAGAAGGGCTCAGAAATTCAGGAAATTTTAGGATTTCAGAGACCTGGGTTCCAAGGCCCCTGCTAACGTTGTATTAACAATCGGCCAAGTTGTTAATAGGACCTGACTCGTTAAACCATTCATACAGTGGAATTGTTAGACTTGTTAATCTAGGCAAAATTCGAACCAGTATTGCGAGGAGAAAACAAGAAATGAGTAATAGACTACATAGATATCAGTATCGATTTTTTAAAGGGTTTAAGTAATATTTTGAAATTAGTATTCCTATCGATTTGGGTGCTCCCATACTGTTACTGATGTTTAAAGCCTAAAAAGAGAATTTTTGAAAAACATTCAAACTTCCCTTGAGAGACCTTCCAGATAAATGAGAAGGGGGATTTGCCACTAGCCTCCTTTTATTTGAAGATATTTTCTCTGCTGCTTACTTACAAATTAGCTTCATTAATTAGAATTGAGTACTATGAGTTACATCGGATAGATAACGGGGGTGTGTGGCGTGACTCTATAAGCTCAGCCAGAGTCGACCCAGCTCTAAATGGTACCTGGAGAAAGATGGGGAAGGTAAAAAGGAAAGGTGTGCAAAAGCACAGGATGGCTGGCCCCTGACCCTCCCCTATCCCCCATTGTAATTCTTGGCAGAGGGGTCATAAAATGGAGATCAGCAACGCCAGTAGGGACTATAAAGGCTAATGCCGTATTAATTTTTTTTTTTTTTTATTGAAAATAATTCAACTAAATGTGAAAACCTTCTAGGTTGGACATTCTTATCTATTTTCCTTAACACGACGATGGTATAAATTTGATTGGTTCTCCTTAAATCAGAAAAAAATTTGATGAAAATAAAGAACAAAAACAGAATTTGAAGCGGACAAAACTGTTGCTTATAAGATTCTACAGCATATGTCTATAGGAATTACTGATCTTACTGACTGCTGATACTTCCCTAGATTAATGGAAATGTGCGTAGCTAGCTCTTTACTGAAATAAAAAAAACAAGGAATTTTGGCACAGAACAAACCAAAACAACGCTATGGAATGTTTATTTTCTTTTTTTCAGTAGAAAACAAAGTATTTTAGGGCGTTCTCATTGGTTCAAACTCGTTAATTAGTTACTACTTGTGCAAACTGAGCCGAATCCAACGAATGACTCTCTCAGACACATGCAACGGAATTTTTCGGGGGGGGGGGAGGAGGTGACAATAAAAAAATTAATCAATAGAATAAGAAGTGTCCAGGAATTACGGAAAGTTTATTGTATGTTGCTGGGCTCTCCTTTCAGCTAAAATGGATCTTCCGTGGACTTTAGACAAGTCCAAAGTGAAGGCATTTTGATTGTGTTAGGAGAGTAAACAACCTTCAGAAATTCATAATTTAACTTGAAATTCTCCGTACTATGGATAGGAATTTCTGGATTTACGGAGTTCATATAAATATAACTGGTATATACCTTAAAATTATAGCTTTTTAATCCCCATTTTAAGTACTGTTAACAAATTAGATCACTGCCTCTTAGGCCTACATTAGGTATTCTGAATTTTTATCAAAGTCCATCAAAAGGTCAGTCTTTAAACAAAAAGGATTTTCTGCGGTCTGACTATGAGAAATGTCCAAATAGATTTTAAAGTTTGAAAAAAAATTCTGCTCAGACAAGAAAATTTGCAAAGAACATTTTCTTAGGAAAATTAAAATTAGAAATCAATATTGAATTCAGGGCAACGCAAGCCTGTTAGGGGGAAGGAGCTTAATGAAATAATATATTATTGTGAACTTTATCTGGTGATCTGGAACAAGAAACCAGAACTTGTTGAAGGACCCATTTGGCTTTTCATTGTTTTACAGGCGGGGAGGGGGGAGCAAAAATGCCTTTATTCTATTTTAGAATTTTGAAACTCCGACGATTATGTTTATGCTCTTACTTATACATAATAGATTTAATCATGTCATTTTTACATTTCAGCCCCCTCCTGGTAGTTACGATACTACCATCCAATTGCCAAATGGACACTTTATTCGTCAATGTAATTGGGTCCGATTTTTAGAAAATACTGTACAACCCACAAAAGAGCCTAATATTGTCTGGACTATTGAAAATGGTAAGTCTCTTAAGAACGGTAAAGTTTCTGAAGCGTCTCTTATAAATGTGGACTGTATATTTCCAACCCGTGATTTGTGTCTTTAATTGTTCAATATTTTGTTAGTATGTCTAATCTATGCAGTAAGTCTACTGTATAATTTTTGATGACAATGTCGGTCAAAATAGCTAAAGGATCAACTCCCATCAAGGGTCTAGGCGGCTCGTTTGTTTTTCTTAATGACTTACAAGGCCGTACCCAGGATTTTGTGGGGGGGGGGGTACTCAAAGATCTGTTTTTGGGGGAGGGGGTCCCCTCGAAAAAAACCCCTCAAAAAACGCATAAAAATTTGTTTGTATCCTTTTTTGTTACGTTTTTACGAGTCAGACAAACATTTCAGGGGGGTGGTTCAAACCCCCCTAACCCCCCCCCCCCTAGATACGTTCTTGATGACTTACCAGAAGTGCCTATTAAGATCATGCCAGACAGAAAACTGAAATTAGGAGTTAAAACCTTGCCAGGTTTAAAGGGAAATTTTCATAGGAGTTAGTGCAATTTAAATAAAAAGGAGAATGCAAAGAGCAACATTAAAACTTGAAATGATCTGAAATTTTCTTTTAAATTAGACGGGTGGCAGTACCCTGCACTCCTCCTCCACTCTTTGTGCTAAAGTTTAAGAAGTGCTTTTCTGAAGGGATTTTAAAGTGCAGCAAATACAGCCAATATATAATTGAACGCAACCTTATCACAGTTCCGTCACACTTAGCACACTTTCGCTTGGTACGCATTACCATAAAAATAAAATCAAATTTTTATCACATTGATTTTGTGTTAGAGCATTAGAAACTGATCAAAAACTCAAACTTGAACATACAGAATACAATGCTGAGGGGGTGGGACCCTTCTCCCACCCCTCAGAGACAGGAATTCAGGAATACCTTCCCGTGTCCAAATTTCAAATGTATATCAATTCCCGAAAGTTTCATTAACATAGCAGTATAAATTTTAGAGCTAGAGAAACCCCGTTCTTTTACATTTTAAAATGACAATGATAATATCGCAAATTTTCAAATTCAAATATTTTGGCTCTTCGTCCAGAAGCCTTTATCAACGGAAAAAAAAGAAGAAAAAGAAAAAACTAAATAACCTAAAATAAACAGAACATATAAAGAAAAGGGAAAACCTCCCAAGCGCTGTAAAAAAAAAAAAAAAAAAAAAAAAAAAAAAAAAAGTAAAAAATAAAAAATGAAGATAATAGGAAAACTCATATCTTAACGTTATTAAGATCTTAACATCTTAACTTTGTTAAATTTATTAATAACTGGACATTGATTCTTTTGTTATAATTTTTTGTTTTGTATTTGTTTCGTTCTCTTTTCTTTATATTTTAAGTATGTTTTGGTCAGTTTATTTGTTCTTTTTCTTTTTTTTTACATATTGATACTGCTCCTGGACGTGAAACCGAAATATTCAGTTTTTTATTATCATTAGTGAAGAAAGGATTTCCTATTATTTTTATTTGTCTAATTGAAAAATTATAACAGTTTTTCTATATTTTCATTTTTTTTAATTGTAAACGAAAATTCAGTGAGGTCTAAGAAATTACAATATATATATATATATATATATATATATATATATATATATATATATATATATATATATTATATATATATATATATATATATATATATATATATATATATATATATATATATATATATATATATATATATATATATATATATATATATATATATATATATATATATATATATATATATATATATATATATATATATATATATACTATCTTTATAAGTGAACAATAATTGTGTATTTATTTATTTTTTATAAAAAAAAAACGGCACCATATTTTTTCGGGAAAATTGGTATCCAGATATATTCTTGCATAAAACAAAAACATCTAGATAGGTCAGAAGTCTGAGAAAATTTGTTAAGAGCATAAATTTTGGTTTTTGCAAATGATGCCATGAAGTAAAAATTGCAATGACGTCATAACATTTGTCACATTTAGGCCTATGTGGGAAAAATTGAAGATTTTCATGTATGGAGAAGTTTATATTAAATTGCTTAAAGAACAAAAAACTGGCAAATGAAAAATTATTTGCATATATTTTGACAAGGGATTACAACAATTCAAAAACCTTAAAAAAGAAAAAAAAGTTTGAAGCTTAGTGGAAATCACTGTTAGAAATCAGACTTGCGGTAATAATCAACTATCTTTAAATAGCCTCAGTATGAAAAGATGTTAAATTGCGTAAAGAGTTAAAAACTGGTAATTGAAAAATATTTGTGTATATCTTAACAGGGGACTACAGCAATTCAAAAAACTCAAAAAATATAACCAAAAGTTTGAAGCTTAGTAGAAATCGTTGTTAGAAAAACATCATTACCAAATTGCTTTTCTTATAAGTATAAGCAATGTCTTTTTAAGACACGAAAAAAATTTGAAAAATTTTTAAGTTCAGTTCAGAATCCCTAAAGATTTTATGTGAACTGCAAAAATATTTGCGAAGCCTGAGTAACAATTTTAATGTTTTAATTCAAACTAGAAAAATGCCTGGCAATTTTAAAATTAGTTTGTTGTTTTGTTAGATAAAATCCACTCGCTACGTGATTAAGCTAACAGGTTTGAACGCAACCATTTATACACTGTCAGTAGGAAGGCCCCCCAAAAAATTGCAATTATTACAAATGATGATTCTATATTTTGACAAGGGATTACAACAATTCAAAAGCCTTACAAAAGAAAACCAAAAGTTTCAAGCTTAGTACATATCGTTTTTAGAAATCCGGCAAGCTTCAAGATATATATATATATAGGTTTTTAGATATATATATATATATATATATATATATATATATATATATATATATATATATATATATATATATATATATATATATATATATATATATATATATATATATATATATATATATATATATATATATATATATATATATATATATATATATATATATATATATATATATATATATATATATATATATATATATATATATATATATATATATATAGTGTCGGGGCTCAGCACTCGGAAGGCTTCTATATATGGGTTCCTTTTGTCGCTTGTCGTCTAACGGCAGGGAATTTCAGACAATTTGCTGTCTTTTCATGTTGCAGACTTTTTAAAGATATTTGAATACTAAAGCAAGTCCCGTTTCTGACAACGATATCTACTAAGCTTCAAACTTTTGGTTTTCTTTTTGAATTGGTTTTTGAATTGTTGCCATCCTTTGTCATCCCTTGTCAAAATAGAGAATCAAAATTTGTAATAATTGCAAATTTTCGTTTTTTGGGCCTTCCTACTGACATTACACAAATGATTGCGTTCACAAAGGTTTTGTATATGCCTGCTACAATTATGCGGCGAACCACAGGAATAAACTGTTAATTTACTAAGTTCGGTAGCTTTGGATGAAAAAAAAGAGCTATAAATCTATACAATACTGCTTGCTGACAATGAGACAAGCGACAATGAGAATCCATATATAGAAACCTGCCGCGCGCCGAGTGACGTCAAACGGCAGAGACGCTTTGAAAAACCCATTTTTACAAGATGATTCAAGACACCGCTGAGTGAAATACTTTGTCTAGCATGGTTTTAAGATATTTAAAGAGTTGTTTTTTGGTGTTTAGATGGGGAAAAAGCTACCTAAGTTACGTTAGGTTACGTATTTAATATATGCAATGCTTTGCCCCCCCCCCCAATGTGAAAATATATAGCCCAAATTTGTTTCTAAACTATTATATAGTCATCCTATTTTATTTTATTTCATTAGCATTAACCAAACTATATATATATATATATATATATATATATATATATATATATATATATATATATATATATATATATATATATATATATATATATATATATATATATATATATATATATATATATATATATATATATATATATATATATATATATATATATATATATATATATATATATATATATATATAATCTGTCTAGATCTTTCTCTCAAGAGAATCATATTTAATACCTGCTACAACTATGGCGCGAACCACAGGAATAAACTGTTAATTTACTAAGTTCGGTAGCTTTGGATGAAAAAAGAGCTATAAATCTACACAATACTGCTTGCTGCGAAAGATATTTAGTGCTGGACCAGCAAGACGTCACTTATTTGATAACAGCTTTGTTTTTGTAGCTGCCCAGACCACAAAAAGCCACACAAATTTTGATACAAAGAAATCATATCCAATAATTATCCCTGTTGTAATGTATTTTTATGACTTTATTTCAGCTGAAAGACTTCCCTGCGCGAAACTGTCAAAACATCTGGTTTATTGCGTTAATTACGCAGCCTTATTGTGAAATAAAATGGGAATAAAATTGGGGTTTCCGGTCTTTCAGTAATTTTCGAGCGGTAAAAGTCTCACTTTGTTCCATCCCATGTCTTAACCTATTCCTACCTAGTAATTAGTAAAACATAAAACTTTAACTACCTCTAAAATACATAACGGGAAAAATAACTTAAACAGCTTAACGTGATCAATTCTTTCTCTTTTACGCATATCTAGTTGTTTCTTCTATCCTATATTTTTGTTTTTACTTTTTTAAATTCTTTTTTTTTAAAAAACTAAAATTTGGGATTTATCTTTCTTATTTTTTGCATGTACGCTTTGCAATCCTTGTTTCAAATTTGAGTTAGTAGGAATATTTTAGTTGAAGTTTCCCAAAGTGAAGAACTCGTTTGGACCAATGAAACGCAACCACAGAGGAAAAATAGGCGTTCAACAAAGAGTAAAATATCCTTTCGCGCGGATCCTTGAAATGTTTCCACGGAGTTGAAAGTTATAGACTATTTAAAGCAGCTAAAGCAATTAAATAAGATTTTGATATTTGGACTTCGAAAATACCAAAGACATGAAATGAAATGTCATTGTTTGAATCGGTTGAGTGAAAACTTACAGAACCGTATATATCCTGAATTGAATAAGGGGAAATAATTTTTAATGAAAAGCAGTAACAGGCTCCGAATTTAAAACAAAGAAACGTGGGTGAAAAATCAGCAAAAAGTAAGCAAAAAAAAGAACCAAACAGCTTAATAATTAACTGTAACTTCCCATTGAAGGTGCAGTTGTCACCAGGAATCAACAGATTGTTAGTTTTTCAGTTTTTACGGTAGAAAAGCGTTGTCAAATTTTAAGTAGCAAGTTTTGCTTATTTGATTTCCTGGTTCAGCATGGCAACACTGACAAAACATGGTACTACCCTAAAAACTTCATAATTTTGAAACAATCAAAAGAAAACTCTTAGAAAATCCTAGCTTTCTGGGACGAATAGACCTAAATAATTTCTGAGACCCCGCTGGCTAATCAAGACAAACCCTTTCAATGTTACTTCGAGAGGGCTTTCCTATTTTAGTTTTTTGTGTTTGTTTCAAGGTTTGGCTTTTTATATTTTCTTTGGATTTTTATCGGTATCGATTTTATTATTCGGCACTGAGGATAGTCAAGAGGAGGTCTTGACCGAAATATTTGCATTGTAATCTACGTTTTTCACTGGCTGTTATTATCCTCGTTTCTCTCTTCTTTAGGATTTTTTTTATGTTTTGACGAATAAACCTAAGATGAAACAAGGACGGGGATGGCTCTGCTATTATGTCCTTAGTACTCTGAAGAAGATTAGACAGTAACAGGGCAGTATCCAGGAATCTTTTTCGGTGGGATTTACAAGAAAAAACTTTAAAAAACGCATCAAAAATTTGTTTTTATACTTTTTTTTACGTTATTTATGAGCCAGACAAACATTTTCTGGGGAGGGTGTTCATACCCTGTAACCCACCCCCTGGATACGGCTTTGGACAGTAACCAGGATTTTTGTTCTTTTCGAATTACACGATAGGCTACGTCATTTATAACGCGTCAGCTAATGATAGAATGATGTAGGACCGCGATATGCATCACACGCGCCATTTGAAATACCATATTTCATAGCCTGTTTAGAACACAGTATCATCTAATCTTTTACCCCTGGGCTAGGTTTATAAGAGTTTACAGACGACCTCCCCCCTCCATTCCCAAAGTTTTCGTGAAAGGGGTATAGACAGAGTACTAAAGATCTAATTTGGAGCTTGGGGAATATTTGAAGACAGTTGAAGACGTTGGTGGAAAGTTGCAGTCCTAGGGGGAGGGGGTAAGTTCTCAAACATTCTTCTATCTACTTAGCCCTAACACTGTTATTACGTATAGCACAAACTCGAGACAGAACCGGCTCTTTGCCTTTAATTTGTAACATTAACACAACTAAGAAATTATTTTGGTTAAAAAAAAGTATGTGACATCAGTTATTTCGCATAAGATTTTGTTTATAAGACGCACCGTTTTGGAAACTTTGAGGGGTTGATACCTTTAGTATTTTGGCCCACAACGGGTGAAAAATTGTATACGAACTTTTAAACAGTTTGTGGTAACGAATTGTAAGTAAGGAGCGACCCGGCTCAATAGTAACCGAAACTCTAAAAAACGAAATTTTGATACCAATAGATACATCAAAAGAATCAGATTTTTATGCTGATTTCAAATATATAAGTTTCATCAAGTTTAATCCTACGCATCAAAAGTTACGTGCCTGAGAAAATATGCCTAATTTTCGAAAAAAGGGGGGAACAACCCCTAAAAGTCATAGAACTGTAATGAAAATCACACCATCAGATTCAGCGTATCAGAGAACCCTACTTTACAAATTTCAAGCTTCTGCAAAAATGTGGAATTTTGTATTTTTGCCAGAAGAAAGATCACGGATGCGTGTTTGTTTGTTTTGTTTTTTCCAAGGGGTGATCGTATCGGTCCAGTAGTCTTAGAATATCATGAGAGGGCTCATTCGAACGAAAAATGAAAGTTCTACTGTCCTTTCTAAGTGACCTAAAAAATTGGAGGGCAACTTGGCCCCCTCCCACACTAAGTTATTTCCCGAAGTCATCCAATCAAAATTTTGAGATAATCATTTTGTTCAGCATAGTCAAAACTTTAATTAATATGTCTTTGAGGATGACTTAATCCCCCACAGTTCCCGTAGGAAGGGCTGCAAGTTATGAGCTTTGCCAATTGTTTACATATAGCCTACTATTGGTTAATGGGAAGTATACAGACGTTTTCAGGAGGGATTTTTTCTGGTGGGGGGGGAGGTCAGAGGAGGGGGTTACAGGGGAGGATGTTTCCTTGGGGGAAGGAACAGTTCTATGGGGGGGCGCCGGATTTCCCAGCATTATTTAAAAAACAATCAGAAATTAAATAAAAAAAACAAGATTTTTTCCTCGCTCTTTAAAGTTTTTTTTTAGTATTTTCAAAAGAGCTATCTATCCTAATTAACCGGCCTTTGTGATTCAAGGGCTTCTGATTTGAACAAAATTCAAATTTTAGCGTAAAGAGCGACGTATTAACTAGGGGGTAAACTCCCTAATATACTTAATAAATATGTAAGAATATAGAAGTTCCTTACGTAAATAAATTCGTAAGTTACGCTAGAACAAAATTTCGAGAAAGCCATTTAGCCAGAAAAAAGTAAAATTAATATGCAAATTTCGTTTTAATTATTCATGTACGGTGACCCAAAGTCAAAGCTGCATTAATTCAAAAAAGTTCAGAAATTAAATAAAAAAAGAATTTTGTTTTAAGTGAAAGTAAGGAGCGACATTAAAACTTAAAACGAACAGAAATTTTTCAGTATATGAAAGGGACTGTCCCCTCCTCAACGTCTCGTTCTTTACGCTAAAGTTTGACTCTTTCTCACAACTTTGTTTTTGAAAACAATAGAAAACTTTAGCGTAAAGACCGAGACGTTGAGGAGGGGACAGCCCCTTTCATATACGGAATAATTTCTGCTCGTTTTAAGTTTTAATGTCGCTCCTTACTTTCAGTTAAAAAAAATCTGTTTTTTTATTTAATAGAGACAAGAGAGAGAGAGAGAGTTATAAGAAACAATCGGCTACTATACCCATGTCATTTTCAGTGACAAGAAGGTCAACATCTTTTTATAGCGGGTGTACCTTCAATGCTTTTGGTGTAATTGAGGATAGATTAGAAGAATTCCGTCCCACGTCAGGGATAAGGATATACTTTTAATTTATAAAAGGATTTATTAGCTTTAATGAAGATAATTTAGATAAGAATAAGTTGTAAGACCACGGCTGTCTTCAGGGAGGACGGTTTATATACTTATTAACCTGCTTAATAGAATACCGTAAATATAAATATAACGCGAATAACTTTGAAGCCGTGTCACTGTTTTGTTACAAGAATACCGAGCTTCTGACTGTGTTCATCTTGCAAACGTAGCTACAACCTCCCCCCTTTTGAGTTATGTCAATAGACAATATGTTTATCCATGTAGTTTGCGCCAGAAAAATTGATGAGTGTACCTGTAGTTTTACTGAGGTGTAATTATCAAGCATGCCATGAAAATCATAGCGAATAATAATAAAAGTTTATAAAGTAGGCTACCTATAATTTGGTAGTTGTTACATCCAATCATTTTATACCCAATAAGTGGCACAAAATAGGAGTTAAGGTTCGATACCATAAACCGACGAGAGCTCCTCCTTGTCATAAAATTGTGATAACAACGGCAACAGAGTCTCATAAAATGTTTGACGTTTCGTAAATTGCGCTTTTACGACCGATATGATGACCCAACCTGACGATTACATGTTATGGTTTCCTATCTCATTATCGAGGGACATCGAAATTTTTGATTTCATTCTGTGCTAGCCTTTGTCGGTAGCAATCAAATCTTAAAATAAAAGTGCAATTCAAAAATTTTGGGTTACACAAGTTAAATTGATTGAGCTCCACGTTTTAAAAGGAGAAATGAAACATTGACTTTTTGATTGAGCTTTTGACTTCATGATGGGGTAGATTGGACATTTATAAAAGAAACTTTATTGTGGCGAACTTAATGTTACATTTTATAGTATTTGCCAAGAAAATGTCTTCGCATTGTTATTATTATTATCTATGTTATTAAACGAGCAATAAATGCATGTGTATACAAATTTTTCTCGAAAACAAAACTATAATCTTTTATGAAAAGTGGCATACTACCATTTTCCAGTATGAAAACATTATTTGGATAGGTTACAGCTTTGGAAAATTTCTTTTAGAGCATTTATTTTGGAAAATATTTTCATATACATGACGTCACACTCACATGTGTTTCTTTTTTTTAATACTAAATTCTACAACATTTTTTAGCGAAATGAATTGGGCGTGGAACTTCTAATCTAAAGGTCGCAGGCTAAACTCTTGCAGCTGTCGAATTTTCTGTTGGGATGTTTTACATAGTCGAATTTTCCCAACTTTTTTCGTATGAATGACGTCACAAATACTTGGAATAGTTATAATAAATTTTGCTAATGATGAGTATGTGATAAATATTTTAAAACGTACACTCTAATTTGATTGTCAATAGCATCTGATTTTTCGGTATAAATTTGTAAAAAGGTTTTCCAAATAAAATCAAATTAAAGCTTTAAAAAAAACTGTCTTTCCTTTCACCATAGCGAAGCTCTGTCCCCTGGTACTTATTATTAGGTGGATTCGCAAAACTGAGTTGGGGCTAAAAAGGTCCATTGCCTCCACGAAACTGAGTTTGCCTCCAAACCTAAATAGCTGATGGGCTGTTGTCGCCCTTTTAGGCGTAAGTGAGATACGGCTTCTCCATTGTTTTTTCTTTTGTTGAAGAGCCTCCTTTGTTGTTGTCAAGAAGTCCACCATTGCTTTCCCCCCAAACGCTTTTACATATTCATTATGTATTTAGGGCTCATAGTCTCCGCATCAAAATACCCGTTGGGTTATTGGTTTCCCCTTTGGCGTAATTTGTAATAGATTATGTCTTTTTTTTATTTTCAGAAGAGCCTTCCTTGGTAGTGCCAAAGTGTCCATAATTGTTTCCCCCATATAAAACACTTTCTCCGACTGTATACACACAGCCATTATGTAGGTAGGGCCCATAGTCTCCACGTCCAAATAACCACTGCGTTATTGGTGTCCCCTTTGGCGTAATTTGTGATAGGGCAGGGCTCGGGGAGGGTTTGTCCTAGAATCACTCGTCTCTGTGGCTACACTAATGGTAGGGCTCAGCCAAATGACTCCAATTGTTTTTAATGGGTTAAAAAAATTACAGTGGTGTGTTTTTCTTCCTTTTTGTTAGCAACAAAGAGTAAACTGTTGCATTGTATTCACTTCAATTCAAGTCCCGAGAACAACCAATTAATATTTTTTTCTAGATATTTTGTGGTAGTTTTGTGACTTCCATAGTTATTTTGGTTCCAGGCGTCTACCCCCCCCCCCCCCCGGCAATTACCCCCTCGGAAAATACCCCCCTCGGAAAATACCCGCATCAGAAAATACCCCCGTGGAAAATACCCCCCCACACACGGAAAATACTTCCGCAGAAAATACCCCCCTGGCAAAGACCCCCGGAAATTCCCCCCCCTCCCGTGAAAATTAAGCCTTTCCAAATTTGAGAATTTTATTTGAGTTTTATTTTTTTATTTCCGTAGGGGGAACGAATTTCGGTACTTGTGTATTATACGCCACTCACTCAAGTTTACACTGTGTAAAATTCGAGAACACACCAGTTTTTTCGTTAGTTTTTTCGTTACTTTAGAAATAAGTTTGGGCTACAGATTTGCATATTAGGGTGGAGGGTAAAGTATAGTGGGTCTGCATGCAAAATGTGTTTGGTACAATTATTCTGCATATTAGATAGATAGATAGAGAAGTGTATTTTAAAGTCAAATATACGGCCATGAACATAGAAAAATAACATAAATGAAAGGCAAAAATAACATACACTTTGATCAGTGATCATCATAAAACACTTCATTGAAACACGACACTAGCCTGATAATAGTACTTAATACTTGGAAAATCGGTCATTGAAAAACAAAAAAAAACACTTAAGACTTGGAAAAAAAACCTAAATGAAACATTTTTTTTTTTTTTAAAAAAATTTCCAGATACCTCACTATTCTTCTGTAATTTTTTAGTGGCCATACCTAGAAGGAGTTGTTTTCTGATTTCAAACTGTGTAAATATTTTACCGTCACCTCCCCCCCCCCCTATGTGCGAATATATAGCCCAAATTATATATTTCCCATCTATTCTGTCACATGTCTTTGTCTTGTCTCATGCTAAGATGAAAGAAACCGGTTTGTTCTCGAGTTTTAGACAGCGTAAACTTGAGTGAGTGGCGCATAATACACAAGTACCAAGTTCCGTCCCCCTACATAAATAACAAAAATAAAACTCAAATAAAATTCTCAAATTTGGAAAGCCTTATTTTCCACGGGGGGGGGGTATTTTCCGGAAGCGTATTTTCCGCGGGGGGGAGGGTATTTTCAGCTGGGGGGGGGTCACTGGGGAGGGTGAACGGAGGCCACCAGTTTATTATACTGTTTAACGGTTGTAGAGGTAGCTGCAACATAGTAAAGATCGAAACACGGCCCATAGTGACCAAAACTTTAAAAACTCGTTTTGAAAAAAAAATATGTAGTGAGGAAAAATCGCTACTGCACTGGAATTGGATTCAGAATGATAACCATTATTTGTATTAATCTTATTTGTTTGTTCATTAATATATTATGTATTTATTAATCTATTATATGCATTATTTTCATTAATCTTTATAGTAAAATGTTATTGCGAAAACAAATGTAAAGGAATTTCGCCAAACAGCCCGAAAATACTAAAAACGTCGTCAGATTGAAACGTCGACCGGTTGACATTGAGACTAAAAACGTCGACCGGTTACTAAAAAAGAATTGAATGACGTCGTAAAAAATATGCGGAATAGTACTGCGGGGTCTAATTTGATATCAATGGAGGTATTTAAGGCAATTTTTCCTGTCACATTGAACCAAATTTTGTAACCGATTAATGGAAATTTTAAAAATGGCTTACATCCTGATTACCTTGAAGGGGCTAGGGTAATCCCTTTCTTTAAAGGAGGAGAGAAGAATAATGTAAATAGTTATAGGTCAATATCCCTCCTTTCTGCTATAGCGAGGTTAATAGAGAAAATTATCTACATTAGAGTATCTGAGTTTTTGGAGAATAGATAGCTTTTTCATCCTAATCAATTTGGTTTTCGTAAAGGGATGTCTAAATACGTCAGATTGAAACGAAAAGTATACTATTTAGATTACCATGGTCAAAAATAGAGAATTAAAGACCCCCGTCTTGAACGACTGGGAAGATCATTTTTTACGTGTAAAGCACTGACTTATCTCTTTTTTTCTTTTTCTTTTTTCTGCGGCTAGTGGGGTAGTGGAACGTGATAGTGGACAATTTGAAGGCTCCTTTAAAAGTTTATATGTTATCAATGAATGAATTTCATTAATAACCCGTCTTACAATTAACAGAAAAAGACGGAGTACAAGCAAGAAAAGAAAGAAAAAGCAACACTGACAAGAAAAACAAATACAAACACAAAGAACTACATATTAAAATAACTATTTGAGAAGGTGGACATGGTTCAAAATAAGAACCCTTGAATAGTTTACCCACTTTCAAATAGCTTCTGCCAAAGCTGGTTCAAAAGAACAAACAGCACTCAGAGTTGGGGGGGGGGAATCAGCAACCAACTCAGTGGCGTCAGTTCATGAGAATTTAGGGGGCTGGTGGCAAAATGATTTTCAAAATCTAGGGTAGGCAAATTTGCCGTTTTTTCTATTTTTTTCAAATACAAATACGGAAAAAGGCATCTTTTAATAAAAACATCCCCCAAAAGGTATTTTCAAAATCTAGGGGGCTTTCATCCCCTATACCCCCAATCGACGCCGCTAAAACAGTTCTTTATAGGATGGAATAATTAGTGGAGTTAATTATACGAAGGAAAACGCCGGAGGCCACGCTGAGATCACAAGTCGTTGATAAATGTAAAATTTTATAACATCTCAGAAGACTGGTGAATACAACCCTCATAAATAAAATTGTCATTATCAATAAAACTAAGGTAAAGGAATTCCCTCACAAAGAACAGTAAAATATCACACATCTAACCATCTATCACGCATCACACATCTAACACGTCTATTCATCACACATCGGACTGGTGAAATAACGGCGACAGTGTCGTGGTGAAAACATGCACACTTGACTCTGTGAAGCTTTTTTCTTTTTTTTTTTCTTTTTTTATCTTCAAATTCGTCAAAATTCCCCTAAAACTGATGCGTTACATGAAAACACAAATAATCATTATAAAATTCATAATAATTTGCGCATCTTGAACAAGAAAAGGGGGGTAGGTGAAGTCCCTACAGAATGCATGACATGAGTTTGTCTTGTATCTGAACATGTCGGCTCACAGGCAAATTCTTGTCATGGAGCATAATCGTCAATTCAGCAGTCAAAGGTAAATTGAATGGAATTTGGGGAAAATAATAGGATAAATATCCCAAGTACCAAGGCCTATTATGTATACCGCTCTGTCGTGACAGGTACTGTTGCTGCACTGTCCTTTCTTTCTTCAGGATTCCGTTATTAAAGGAAACATAGGGGGTGTTCAATCATTGATTAGTCTAGAATCTCGGTAATTACACAAAATATGTTCCCTTCTCATGACAATATTAGATAACTTGAGAGAAATACTAGTAGAAGGTCCTTTATATCAGCCATAAACATCTCAGGTTGTAAACATAATCTATTCAGTGTCATAATTCTGATAGTTCATTGCTGTATACCGGTTAGATACACAGCTCCTGCGTAAGATATGCAGATTATTCTATTCAAATGATGGAGAGGAACTCGATGATTATTGACGGACGATGTTTAGATTCAAAGCCGTTGATAAGTAAAGTAAAAATTTATATGAAGAACTGGTAATCAGTACCTTACTAGAAAACCCATAAGTCACGTATCTCCGTCGAGTTTGATGTTCAGGGTTGGATCCAGGGGGGGGGGGTTAGGTGCACGCACCTCCGAGATGGTTGAAAGCTGTACTATATACAGGGTTGAGATATACAAAATACTAATGGAGAAGCATAAATTGTGTCGGTGCCAGTATAAATTAGGGCTGTAGAAGACAAATTTAACCAGTGATTTTAAATAAAATTTCAAAGATAGGAATGATAGCTAGAAAATACTCAAAAACAGGTTTACTATATAAAAAAACATGAGAAATTGTGGGTAAAACTATTGAACTCTCGGGCAAGTTTAATTCATACTAAACAGAAAGCAGATTATTGGCTCAATTTCTTCAGTCCCATGTTAGAAGTCTTTCTAACGCCTTTCCACGTTGGAAGTTATAAAAAGGAGAGACTGAGTTTTAAAAGGAGAGGCTGAGATTATAAAAAGGACAAGTCTTTCCATTTTAGAAGTTATTAAAAGGAGAGGCTGAGTTTTAAAAGGAAAGGCTGAGATCTTAAATAGGAGAAAGGAGAAGTTTTTCCTCGTTGGAAGTTACAAAAAGGAGAAACTGAGTTTTAAAAGGAGAGACTGAGATTATAGAAAGGAGAAGTTTTTCCACGTTCAAAGTTAGAGTTTTAAAAGCAGAGGATGCGATTATGAAAAAGAGAAGTGTTTCCACGTTAGAAGCTATGAAAGGAGAGGCTAGTTTAGCCCTTAATAGCGCTTTATTTGGAGGAATGTACTTGGACTAATCCTGTAGTATTGGCCCTAAGGGAGGGGGGTGTTCTCCTCTAATTGTAGAATTGTTTTCAGCACAAAACCAGCTTCAATACCGTACCTTATGTGACTTTATGTCTCGGAGGCAACCTCCTGCATCTTCTACCCTGCTTCTTGTACCTCTTAACGCCTCCCTTATGCCTCCAGTGCATACGATGTAATCCAATATTTTGTAACTTAATCAGTTTTTCAACTGAACTTTAAATTAAGCTCTCTTTCTCATGTATCATGAATTCTACTAATCTTATTTTAGTAATTATATTCTAATTTATAAATAATTTATGAGTAAAGTCAATTAATAAATCTTAATTAATATGCATTAAAATGGTTGGTTAATTGAGAGATACTTTTGAAGGCCTGTTGCACGGTTACTCTGGTATGAGAAACTGTAATTAGGTTGAATGAACGAACACCCAAAAGGATTCCTTAGCTGCAGTTAGAGTAAAAAAAATACACGGGATCGGAGTTGTCATTGATACGTCGACTACACATTATAAAAAAATCCAAATCAAATATAGCCGGTTATTATGTTCAAAACGAACAAGTGCTTTGCTAAAAACACAAGGGTTCTTTCGGTACTAAGCTAGTGTCTATGCATTGTTGGGTGGATGTTCCTCAAAGAGGAACTTTCCTTTTGGAATTACGCCTCTTTCCTTACGACCCTTTCCTTTTATGTGTAACGAACCTACGAATTTAAGGGAAATGATGGTAATGTTAGACTACTACTGGGCAAGGCCGTATCCAGGGGGGTCACTGGGTTTGAAACCCTCCCCCCCAAGTTTATGTCCAACTCGTAAAAAAGTAACAAAATGCATATAAAAAAATTTTGAGGCTTTTTATAAATTATTTTTGTATTCTTCCCAAAAAAACACACCCTGAACAAAAATGTTCGGTAAGTCCTTGCTACTGGGAATATTTGAATAAGCCTTTAGATATGCCCTAGCAATAGGTTAAACAATATAGGCCGTAGACAACAATGCACTTAAGGGGGAGGGAAGGCTCACCCCTCCCGAAATCCTGATTTTTCTTGAATTTCTGGGTGCTTTTTGTTCAAATTATAAAATATTCTTTTATTATTCTCCCCCCCCCCAAAAAAAAAATTAGTAACACGCCTTCTCAAACAGTTCGTGGTAACGAACTGTAAGTAAGGAGCGACCCGGCTCAGTAGTAACCGAAACTCTAAAAAACCGAATTTTGATACCAATAGAAGAATCAGATTTTTATGCTGATTTCAAATATATAAATTTCATCAAGTTTAGTCTTACCCAGCAAAAGTTACGTGCCTGAGAAAATTTGCCTTATTTTCGAAAAAAGGGAAAACAACCCCCTAAAAGTCATAGAACTTTAATGAAAATTACACTGTTAGATTCAGCGTATCAGAGAACCCTACTATAGAGGTTCCAAGCTCCTATCTGCAAAACTGTGGAATTTTGTATTTTTTGCCAGAAGAAAGATCACGGATGAGCTTTTATTTTTTTTTTTCCGCGGGTGATCGTATCGATCCAGTAGTCCTAGAATATCATGAGAGAGCTCATTCAAACGGAAATTAAAAGTTCTAGTGTCCTTTTTAAGTGACAAAAAAATTGGAGGGCAACTTGGCCCTCTCCCATGCCCATTTTTTTCCCGAAGTCACGCAATCAAAATTTTGAGATAGCCATTTTGTTCAGCATAGTCGAAAATCTAATAAATAAGTCTTTGAGGATGACTTAATCCCCCACTGCTCCCGGGGGAAGGGCTGCAAGCTATAAACTTTGTCCATTCTTTACATATAGTATTGGGTATTGGGAAGTATACAGGCGCTTTCAGGAGGATTTTTTTTATGGTGGGGGGTCAGGGTCAGAGTAGAGGTTATAGGGATGGATCTTTCCATTAAGGATATTTTCTTGGGAGAAGGGACATTTCTATAATTTACCAGCATTATTTAAAAAACGATCAGAAATTAAATTAAAAAACAAGTTTTTTTCAAACGAAAGTAAGAAGCAAAATTAAAACTTAAAACGAACAGAAATTATTACGTATATAAGGGGTTCGCCCCCTAGTCAATACCTCGCTCTTTGCGCTAAAGTTTTTTAGTATTTTCAAAAGAGCTATCTATTTTAATTAACTGGCCCTTCTGATTCAGGGACTAGTCATTCGAAGAAAATTTGAACTTTAGAATAAAGAGCGGGGTATTGACTAGGGAGCGAACTCTCTAATATACGTAATAGAAACATACGAATATAGAAGTTCGTTACGTAAGTCAATTCGCAAGTTACGTCAGAACAAAATTTTGAGAAAGTCAATTAGCCAAAAAAGGAAAATTAATATGCGATTTTTTTTTTTTATTATTCATGTACCGTGAGCCAAAATTAAAAGCTGTATTAATTCAAAAACGTCCAGAAATTAACTAAAAAAACAAGGTTTTTTTAACTGAAAGTAAGGAGCGACATTAAAACTTAAAACGAACAGAAATTATTCCGTCTATGAAAGGGGCTGTCCTCTCCTCAACACCTCGCTCTTTACGCTAAAGTTTGACTGTCTCACAACTTTATTTTTTTTTAAACAATAAAAAACTTTAGCGTAAAGAGCGAGGCGTTGAGAAGGGAACAGCCCCTTTCATATACTGGATAATTTCTGTTCGTTTTAAGTTTTAATGTCGCTCTTTACTTTCAGTTAAAAAAACTGTTTTTTTTTAGTTAATTGTAGATATATATATATATATATATATATATATATATATATATATATATATATATATATATATATATATATATATATATATATATATATATATATATATATATATATATATATATATATTCTTTGTGCATCCAAAATTCTTTGTGCATATGCCTGCCCCTTATTGCATGATATACCTTCCATAGGAGCTACCAACTTCTGTCGTATGCGCAGTTTTACGTATTTCAGTAAAAAAAGGGAAACAAAGCTATCGTCTTGTCTTGTGGAAAAGGGGGAGTGTCCATGATCTTAAATTTTCCTATTTTTGATGCGTTTAAAAAAAAAATTGTTAAAAAAAAACAGAAAAAATTGTTTAGTAACACCCCCGAAAAAAAAAAAAAAAACAGATATAGGCCTGGTTGTGCCTCCTCGCCGAAACAAATGCCAAGTTCAATCGTGTTTTCTTACGTACCATGTCAATTTTTCCAGACTTTTATCTATGTTTTCAGGAATGGTTGTGTATGAAATTGTCTGTGATATCCAGCCGGGAACTAAACTTGTAACACACGCAAGCCTGCCGAAGACACTTTCTGCTGTCAGTCCGGATGTTCGTAACATTTTGAAAAAGGAATCAGTCAAGTTGCAAGCAATAGAGTCTCTTTCAACATCTAAGGACCCTATAGTCAAAACAGGTATGTTACATAGCGTATTCAGGTAAAAAAGAGAAAAAAGGTGTCTTTCAGACCTATAAGAAACCCGAGCTGTTCGACCTCTGTAAACTTGCTTGGTTTTGAACACAGTATATAGATTATAGGAAGTAAGATCTTTCCCCATCTCACCCATTATAATAGCCCGGACCGAGGTGCGAGTTCTCCAGATAACGTAGAAACATAAGCGACATTATATCTTTTCACGTGTAGACAAGTCAGATTTCTCTTGAACGCGAAACTTGGCTTCAACGTTGGAACACTAAATTTTGAATAAACTAATCTTAAGTTAATTTATTGTAATACATATATGAAAATCGGTAATTAGTAGTGCAATGTTATTATTAGATGTTTTTAGGAATTAAAAGTAGGTTTCGAAGTCTCAAATTGGTTTCAAAGGCATTTTGAGAAAGTTTCAGCCAATATAGGCCTACGTGTTCCAGGGTAATTGGACCGCTGATGGCAGATCAAGTGAGAAGAGCTGTTTGTACGCGCTAATGCAAGAATAAGTGGGAGGAGCTGTTTGTTCGCATCGAGAATGAAGAGCCAGAAATTATCTGCGGTAAACTTACTGCTATATCTTTATACTGTGGTTTTGAATTAAAATCAAGTTCTCATCAAGCCATGACTAACTGGAGAAAAAGCCAAGACAGTTAGTCTGAGTGAGAGGTAAAGCTGGCATAAGCCTATTTCAAGAGCCTTATCGTTGACACTTGCTGAATTGATGATAGCAGGGACATATGGAAGTGGTCAGTGGTCAGGACAAGTGGTCCTCTCCCCTCAAAATCCCGTTTTTATTTATTAATGGGTCAGAGACGGTTTTAGGGGGGGGGCAGAGGGTCACTTTTCCCGGGCGCAGAAATTTTAGGGGGATATACTTTCAAATAAATAATCTGGCGGTTATAATCATTTTTTAATTGTTGAAATTTTATTTTTGTTAAAATAAAGCAGAGGGCGCAGTTGACAGTAAGAATAAGCAAATTCAATCCGAAGTTTTTATTTTTCCTATATCTTCATCACCGTTCCTTGAAAATAAAAGTAAGTAGACCGAATTTAATATATGTTATTGTTTTTTGTAATATTTTGTATTCAATTTTGTTAATAAATGAAAATTCGTTAAAATCTGACCTGAAAATTTTTCAGAGGTACTGGGGGGGGGGGGGGCTAGTCAATATTTTGCCCCGGGGGCAATAGAGGTCAGAAGCCACTGTTCTGGGTACATTTTATCCGAATTCTAAATTAAATTGTTTTTTATGCATGCTCCCTCCCCCGAAAAAATTCCTGTGTAAATACCTAGATAACAGGTTGTATATATTCCGAATAGTATTTTACTTGTCAATCTCAAATAATGACGGTTTAGAGCAGTAGTCTTCAAAAATAATATATTGAATGTCGTTTAATTTGAGTCCTTGCTCGAAAGGACCAATCATCAAAACAAAATCAATCTAGTAGTTCATATTGCAATTTTAAAGTAGTCACTATTTATGATATTAAATTAAGACCTAGGCTACGCTAAAAATCTCCCGAGGATTTGATGCCTCTTCTGGAAAAGCCGAAGGCATATAAAAGATTATTTTACATCTCATTTTTTCTTCCATGTTTTCCTGTTTCAGAATAAAAAGACCCAGATTTTGTTGTAGACACAAAGACAAACTCGTTCGATGTTTTTCCTTTGCTTATTTTACTGGGCATGTTATATATATAATATATATATATATATATATATATATATATATATATATATATATATATATATATATATATATATATATATATATATATATATATATATATATATATATATATATATATATATATATATATATATATATATATATATATATATAATGTTATAGACCGGATCAATTGTTAAACGATTTATATTTTTATCATTGGAGCGATACCGAAGGAAAATTAATTTGCTAAGAAATTGACTCTTACAATTTGCTATTGCATTCTATGTCGTTTTCAACCCTGTAGTGACGCAGTGGATTGATCTCTCCTTGGTAATATGGGCCCCGTAGTTCAGTTCCATTTGACCTAGGGTCTGGAATCACCTGGAGAGCATGCCTTAGCGTTTGCAAATGATCAGAAAAGAAAAAGAAGAATATGTCTGACTGGTTATACCTTATGGATATCATAAGATAAACCTATTTTTCTTCTTCTTTTTTTTGTGCTTTACCAGTTCTATATTCCGGACACGAAACTTATCTTTCAGGCAAAACAGATTCTGTAAAATTCTTGCTCGGACGCATTGAGAAAAACTTCAAGATTTTTCCGTTCGTTATTCGGGTGTGGCATAATTGCGAGCCAATTAATTTATTTAGTTGGAGCTTCGCAAAAACCTGTGAGACCTATCAGATTGGGTGCAGAGCAATTAAGAACCGGATGGCTCCAATAATGGGGAATCCAGGTTCAATTGCAACATGCAATTCTTGAACTGAGCCTTTTTCTTTTAGTTCAGTATTCTTTAATTTAACAATTGCATGTCTTTGCGTTGATCTTGTTCTAATTTCCCTGTTTTTTTTTATAGACCACTTTTTAGGCAACAATATCGTATAAAAGCACATATTCGTGATGGGGCATATGAAGTGCACGTTTCATTTCTTTGGGTTAGAATAGCAAAGTTGACAGATAGTCTACATCATGTAGACATTTTGCTCTTTAATGTTCGATTTGTGCCTTTTTATGTCAAATAGAAAAGCATGCCGGACTTTGACTCTGTTATTTATTTTAATTTCTGTTCATTTTGGGTTTCATTTATTTATTGATACTGATTTGTAGTAATGGTATGCTTGGTAGATTATTTGATTCTATCTTTGTTCATTTTTGGTTTAATGGAGTTCTTTACTTTTTTTGAAAAACTTACTTTGTGGAAAAAGGTTTTTTTTTAATTAACATCTGCTCGTTTTATATTGACATAGTCATTTTCAGGAAAAAAGAAAATAATAGTTTGAGTCTTTCCAGTTTTCCTATTTCGGTTCCGTTCTCTAAAACGTTACACAAATCGAATGCCCGCCGTGCTAACAGAAAATCAAATAAAAAGTCAAACTTTACATGTTTGGTCGACAGAGAGGCTATTTCAAACGAGGCTCTTATTTCTAATCTAGAAAATTGTGTTATGGGCTTAATCGAACCTGGTTTAAGAGTAAAATTTAGTAGTAAACCCCTTTCACTGCTTCATACTTGCTGCAGCATTCCACCACTTGAAGCCAGCAAACAGGAAAACACTCACACCCCAGCCCAGCCGATTTAAAGCATCTTCGTTATTTCTGATTAAACTGAAAAAGTTGTGTTTCATGTGGCACTATCAAACAGTTTGTGGTAGCGAACCGTAAGTAAGGAGCGACCCGGCTCAATAGTAACCAAAAATCTAAAAAACGGAATTTTGATACCAATAGATGCATCAAAAGAATCAGATTTCAATTCTGATTTCAAATATATAAGTTTAATCAAGTTTAATTTTACCCATCAAAAGTTACTTGCCTGAGAAAATTTGGCTGATTTTCGAAAAAAGGGGGAAAGACCCCCTAAAAGTTATAGAATCTTAATGAAAATAACACTATCAGATACAGCATATCAGAGAACCCAGCTATAGAGGTTCCAAGTTCCTATCTGCAAAAATGTGGAATTTTGTATTTTTTGCAAGAATAAAGATCACGGATGCGTTTTTTGTTGTTTTTTTCAGGGGTGATCGTATCGACCCAGTGGTCCTAGACTATTGTGGGAGGGCTCATTCAAACGGAAATTAAAAGTTCTGGTGCCTTTTTAAGTGACCAAAAAATGGAGGGCAACTAGGCCCCTTCCCACGCTCATTTTTTTCCCAAAGTCACCCGATCAAAATTTTGAGATAGCCATTTTGTTCAGCATGGTAGAAAATATAATAAATATGTCTTTTGGGATGACTTAATCCCCCAAAGTCCCCGGGGGGGGGCTAAAAGTTATGAACTTTACCCAATGTTTACGTATAGTATTGGCTATTGAGAAGTATACAGAAGGTTTCAAGGGCGATTTTTTTTTTCTGGTAGTGGGGGGAGGGGTCGGGGGTTATGTGGGAGGATCTTTCCATGGAGGAAGTTTTCATGGGGGAAGGGACATTGCTGAGAAGGGGGCGCCAGATTTCCCAGCATAATTTAAAAAAACGATCAGAAATTAAATAAAAAATAAACAAGTTTTTCAACTGAAAGTAAGGAGCAACATCAAAACTTAAAACGAACAGAAATTATTAAGTATATGATTGGGTTCGCCCCCTAGTCAACCTCGCTCTTTAAGCAATAGATTTTTTTAGTAGTTTCATAAGAGCTATTTATTGTAATTAACGGCCTTTGTGATTAAGAGGTCATTTTTAAAGAAATGGAACAAAATTCTAACTTTAGCTTAAAGTGCGAGGTATTGAATAGGGGGCGAACCCCCTAATATACGTATTAAAGGATATAGAAGTTCGTTATGTAAGTTAATTCGTAAGTAACGTATATTTATTACTAATAAAAATGTTCGTAAATAAAATTAAACAACTTTTGAGAAAGCCATTTAATCAAATAAAAGTAAAATTAATATGCAATTTTTTTTTAATTATTCATGTACGGTGGTTCAAAATCAAAACCTCCATTAGTTCAAAAACGTTCAAAAATTAAATAATTTTTTTTTTCTTTAACTGAAAGTAAGGAGCAACATTAAAACTTAAAACGAACAGAAGGACGAGGAGGAGGAGGCAGTCCCTGCCCCCCCCCCTCCTCTGCCCCCTCCTCCTCAATATATACATCAAAAGAATCAAATTTTAATTCTGATTTCAAATGTATAAGTTTCATCAAGTTTAATCTTACCCATCAAAAGTTACGCGCCTGAGAAAATTTGGCTGATTTTGGAAAAAAGGGGGAAAGACCCCTAAAAGCTATAGAACCTTAATGAAAATTACACGATCATATTCAGCGTATCAGAAAACCCTATTGTAGAGGTTTCAAGCTCCTATCTACAAAAATGTGGAATTTTCCATTTTTTGCCAGGAGAAAGATCATGGATGTATGTTTATTTTTATTTTTTTTTTTTTCTTTTCCCCAGGGGTAATCGTATTGACCCAGGGGTCCTAGAATATCTTACTAGGGCTCATTGGAATGGAAATTAAAAGTTCTAGTCCCCGTTTTAAGCGACCAAAAATGGAGGGCAACTAGGCCCCCTCCCAAGCTCATTTTTTTCTCAAAGTCACCCAATTAAAGTTTTGAGATAGCCATTTTGTTCAACATAGTCGAAAATCTAATAAATATGTCTTTTAGGATGACTTAATCCCCCACAGTTCCCAGGGGAAGGGCTGCAAGTTATGAACTTTGCCCATTGCTTACATATTGTATTGGTTATTGGGAAGTATACAGACATTTCAGGAAGGATTTTTTTCTGGTGGGGGGAGGGGCTGGAGGAGGGGTTACTTGGGAGAATCTTTCCGTGGAGGATGTTTATTTGGGGTTAGGGATATTTCTTTGAAGGGGGTGCCGGATTTCCAAGCATTATTTAAAAAACGATCAGAAATTAAATAAAAAAAAAACAAGTTTTTTCAACTGAAAGTAAGAAGCAACGTTAGAACTTGAAACGAACAGAAATTATTACATATATGAGGGGGTTCTCCCCCAATTCAATACCTCGCTCTTTGCGCTACAGTTTTTTTAGTGCTTTCAAAAGAGCTATCTATTCTATTTAAACGGCCTTTGTGATTCAGGGGTTTGTGAATTAAAAAAAAATTAACTGTTAACGTAAAGAGCATGGTATTGACTAAAGGGAGAACCCCATCATATGCGTAATAACATACAATAAAAAAAAACAAGCGATACGGCTCAATAGTATTCGAAACTTTTAAAAACGGAATTTTGATGTCAATAAATGTATCAAAATAATGGGCTTATAATGCTGATTCTAATAAATTTTATTAAGTTTAGTATTACTAATCAAAGGCTACGAGCCTGAGAAAATTTACCTGATTTTTTAAAGAGGGGGGAAACATTCCCTACAAGTGAAAGAATTTTAGTGAAAATCACACCGTCAGATTCAGCGTATCAGAAAACCCTATTACATAGGTTTCAAGCTCGTATCTGCAAAAATCTGCAACTTTGTATATTTTGCCAGAAGAAAAATATACGAATATAGAAGTTCGTTACGTAAGTTAATTTGTAAATTACGTCAGAACCAAATTTAGAGACAGCCATTTAGCAAAAGAAAAGTAAAATTTTTATGTAAATTTTGTTTACTTATTCAATGAAGGGTGAGCCAAAATAAAAGCTGCATTAACTAAAAAACGATCAGAAATTAAATAAAAAAAAACAGGTTTTCTAAACTGAAAGTAAGGAGCGACATTAAAACTTAAAACGAACAGAAATCATTCCGTATATGAAAGGGACTGTCCCCGCCTTAACGCCTCGCTCTTTACGCCAAAATTTGACTTTATCTCATAGCTTTATTTTTTAAAACAATAAAACACTTTAGCGTAAAGAGCGAGGTGTTGAGGAGGGGACAGTCCCTTTCATATACGGAATAATTTCTGTTCGTTTTAAGTTTTAATGTCGTTCCTTACTCTCAGTTTGAAAAACTTGTTTTTTTTTATTTAATTTACTATAAGAGATGGATGTGCTTCTCCTCTTTCAGAAAGATCAGTAACATCTCAGACAGCCCCAGTTCCCTCATTCTGCTCTCCTCCCAGACAACATCCCACAAAACTGTAACTTATATTTGCAAAAACACTACTGGACCTAACTGTGCTAAGAGGAGGATCACCTACTGAATCATCTACTATAAGAGATGGATGTGGTTTTGCTCTTTCAGAACGATCAGTAACATCCCAGACAGCCCCAGTTCCCTCATTCTGCTCTCCTCCCAGACAACATCCCACAAAACTGTACCTTATATTTACAGAAACACCACTGGACCTAACTGTGCTAAGAGGAGGATCACCTACTGTATCATCTACTATAAGAGATGGATGTGCTTCTGCTCTTTCAGAAAGATCAGTAACATCCCGGACAACCCCCGTTCCCTCCTTCTGCTCTCCTTGTAAGGAAACCCCCGCAGCGAGACAGAAGAATTTACTCCCGTGTCATGTGTGTGGCAAAGCTTTTGACAGACCTTCATTGCTAAGTAGGCATATGCGGACACATACAGGTATGTAATTTTTTTTTTCTGTTTTCACTAAAATATTTTGTTCCCACATATAGCATAACCAGAAGTTAAGCCAATTGCAGCCTAAACAGCTCTCTGAATAGGAAATGACTTTAATCTTGATTTGGCAGGACTATGAAGTAGTAGCTTATCGTAGATTAAAATAGCATGTGAATTAGTGCATACAGCTTGTCTGTTCAATGAATCATGTTTGAAACTTCAAACTCTGACTGAAAAAAAAAGAAAAAAAAAACAGAAACCATAGGTTCCTCTTTTGCCTGTTCCTGGCTCATTTGAATTTTGTCGCTTCAATTTAATTGGTAGTCTATTGACCATGTAGGAGTTTATTTATTCTTATAAGTTCATTCATGACTTTAGTTTTTAACATTTTATTTTCCAAAATTTGGTTTCTGACATTAAAAACGGTTTTATTCATACTTTATCAAGCTAAAGAGCCTGTCGAACGGCATGAAAAAAAACGCGAAAAAATAGCTTACGCCCTTTCTTCAAAATTCTAAGTTTTCTTACCTCTCCTCCCTAAAAAAGCTTTCCTAAAAGTTCCAATTCGTTCCCCAACTTGTCAAATGAAACAGAGTATACTTAAAAAAATGCATATAAAAAGTTTAAATTGTTACCTTTTAATGACGCTTACTGACCAAGTAGCCTCTATAAAGAGGTAAAGTCAGTTCTCTTTAGGCAAAACAACGTACACTCTCTTGTGAGCATCTTAAAACCAATTGACCGATCTAATCGCCGCTCTCCGCGGAAACTGTTCTGTTACCCACTCAGTAACTTATGTAGCATCACATCATAGTTTTCTGGCTGGCTAAATCTCACCGACACTGTCAATTATATAGTAACTATAATTTATTCGTCAATTTTATTTTTCAGCATTTCCGTCTCCTACTAAGTGTATTAGGCGGGAGAAGATTAGGTCTTTAAAATATTTTCTCCTTTGATGTTCACTCAAAGTTGGTGCTTGGGGTAATACATATTTAGCATGCATAGTATATGTATAAAAAAAATCCCACCTATATGAGCCCCGTATATTGATTCATATATGTATACTTACATATTCCTCCAGCTTATATTTTAATTTAATATTTTACTCTAAAGGTTCATTTAAATAAATTATAAATTAATCTCTAATCCATCTTGATTCCCATGAAAATTTTTGGACAATGCCTCTAATAAATGGTAGCACTTTTCATCTCTTTTGCATATACAACGTTTAGTGTCTTCTCGACACCCTACTGGTGTCCATAGAGAACACTCTAAAGGTTTGTTCGAAAGATTCACTTATAAAAGACAGGAAGTGATAATACTTTAATTTTTTTCCAAACCCAACTCTTCTAACAATTATTTAAGGGGTGCATTTTTCAGGGATAGATATTACTCTCAAAGCATTGTTTTGGGAATATTGAACTAGAATATAAAAAAGCGAGGTTGAAGGAGGGAGTACTATCCCTCCATCATATTTAAAAGAGCCGTAGATGAAACTACTAAAAAACCATAAGTAAAGAGCAACCTTTGCCATTAAAAACTGAAATCCTAAAAAACTTAAGCAAAATATATGAATCAGCAAAATCTATCATTCGTGATGATTCAGAATATGCAAAGTGTATTAATTTAAAGTTACTCAATAAAAGCTATTGGCACAAAAAATTGTATAATTTTAGAAACAGGAATTAAATTTCCAAAAAAAGGGTGTCGCCTTACTGGAAATTATGCAAGGGAATTGAACTTGCATGAGAGCTCTAAAGGCACTATCTACAAAATGTGAAATTTCTCCTTTTTCTTATGAAGTGAATGTATGTAGAAGAATGAACAAAATAATTGAGAATGTATATATGCATATATATATATATATATATATATATATATATATATATATATATATATATATATATATATATATATATATATATATATATATATATATATATATATATATATATATATATATATATATATATATATATATATATATATATATATATATATATATATATATATATATATATATATATATATATATATATATATATATATATATATATATATATATATATACACACACACACACACACACACACACACACACACACACACACACACACACACACACACACACACACACACACACACACACACACACACACACACACATATATATATATATATATATATATATATATATATATATATATATATATATATATATATATATATATATATATATATATATATATATATATATATATATATAATGGGTATAGATACCCATTAAATGGGTAGAGGTATTTCCATCCATTTTATGGGTAGAGATATTTCTACCCATTTTATGGAAATAGATGGGATATACTAGTAAGAACGAACAGAAATTAAATACATAAACTCGTTTTCTAAAATGAAAGTAAAGAGTGGAATTAAAACATAACGAAACAAATTACTCCGCACATTGCCCCAACCTAAGCCCCCCGCTTTTAACGTTAAAGTTTGACTTTTGTTCCAGTTCCTTGAGAAAGACTGCTCAAACACAAGAGCCGTTGCATTGAAACAAGAACTATTTTTAAACCACTATAAAACTTTAGCGTAAAGAGTCGGGAGTTGAGGAGGGGGCATCCCCCTCATATACGTAACTATTTAATTTTAAGTTTTAATTTCACTCTTTACTTTGAGAAAACTTATTGCATTTTATTTAACTACCTAAGGAACAGGCTTCTTATACTACAGTTACTTAATAATGTGCTCTTTTTCCATTGGATTTAAGCACGTGTTGACTACCTATTTCTTCGTTATCTTGTTAGCCATACCCAGGCAAGTTCACACATTTTCTACAATAATATACAGTAATACAAGTAATTTTACACATCTAGGGTTGGGACTCAAAGATGTTAATACCCTGGATTTAGCCTTGATAGTGCAGTCAAAATACTATTTATTTTTATCTTATACACAAACCTCCTATCAATTTGTTTAAATTATTTAGGCGAGAAACCACATTGTTGTGATGTTTGCGGCAAGGGGTTTTCTACTTCATCTTCCTTGAACACTCATCGACGAATACACTCTGGAGAGAAGCCTCACCAATGTCCTGTTTGTGGAAAACGGTTTACAGCTTCCTCTAACCTATATTACCATCGACTTACCCATGTCAAGGTAAGTCTATTTTTGCGAATAGTAGAGTTTCTATACAAATATTTTATTGTTTTACAACATCATAACGTTTTATGTACTGCGTGGTTTGGTACTTTTAATTAAACGAAACACACTCAAGAATTACGCATAGGTTAGATCACAGAAAATCGGTGTCATAGCCACAAAGAATAGTGACGGGTTATAGAATGCATTGGATTTTTATAATTTGGGCTATATATTTGAACATTAGACGAAGAAGGTTATGATAGGTTATGTTAGGGGTGCTGTCCAAATACTTTACCTCCACCCTACCCCATAATGCGCAAATATATAGCCCAAATTATATTATTATATAAACTAAAGGTTATATAAAGAATATATTTCATTAGGTTTAACCTAATTTCAGTTTTTGGGTGTGATTCGCTTAATTAACAAGTACCCGTGGTTTTTATTCTAAAAAAAATCTTAGCTAAGAAAATGGGCCTTCTCCATAAAAAAAGCTAAAAAAAAAAAATATTACCTCTTACTCGGTTTTACAACAAAATATGAAGAAAATACATTTCGTTAATTCAAACGTTTTGTTCTAATGGGTGTTTTTTACATTTCCATCAGGGAAGCCTAGTTTTGGCTAAAAATGGGCCTTCTCCATAAAAAAAACTCACAGAAATAGCAAAAAATATGACCTTTTAATCGGTTTTACAACGAAATGCGAAGAAAACAAGTTTTGTAGATTCAAACATGTTGTTCAAATGGGTATTTTTTTTACATTTCAATCAGGGAAGCCTACTTTTGGCAGAAAATGGGGCTTCTCCATAAAAAAAAAACAAAAAAAGAATAGAAAAATATATACCTTTCAATCTGCTTTGCAACGAAATGCGAATAAAATTTGTTTCGTTGATTCAAATGTGCATGTTGTTCGAATGTGTTGAGTTCTTGCATATTACAAAAAGAGACAAAGATGAAAAGAAAAGAAAAAGAGACGAAACCGTCGTAAGACCAAAATATGGTGTTACCAAACTAAATAAGCTAAAAACACTTTGTGACTTCTCAAATGTTTGAAGGCTTTTATATATATGCAAGGTATTTCTTTCGTTGTACCGATTTAAGATGTATTTTAGAACGATTACTGTGATTAAAAGTTATTTTAAAAGTGCATGACTGTCCAAAAAAGGAATAATAAATCAAGTTCCTGTTATTGTCTTCATCACTCACTTGACTTGATTTTGTATGTCTGAGAGTGGGAGTTGACTTATAAACTTTTGTTAAATAAATTCGTATATATTGGCCATCTAATCTAACAGCCAATTTAAGATATTCAAAATTTACCAGGCAGATCAAATAACGCATAGCGTTGAAGTGTTTTTGTTTTTACTTTTAGACTCATAATAAATATAAATAAAATTCAATATACAAAATAAATAATAAAAATAAATAAATAAAAATAAAAGTTCGATGTTTGAATCAGTTTTCCGTTGGATTATGAAAATGCAAGAGTAAATAGTGGATTGTGTGTCTGATAATTTTTAGATGTTCCGTTTTTATTACAAGAGTTTTGGGGTTTTGTTTTAATTAGGCATTGAAGGTGGGCCATGAACTCCAATTTTAAATATCCTTATTTTTCTTGTTTTCTCTATTAGTCCTTTTTTCTTTCTTTTTAAATGTTGCTTCATAGAAAATGAGGTTATGGCTTCGGTGTCTTTTGAATTTTGTCTGCCATGCATTGAATTACGTGACTGCTTCCAATTGCTGGGGATATTTTTTTTACAGTTCTGGTTTTATCTTGTTATCTCTTCCAGTGTATTAAACACACACACACATTGTTATATTCTTAACATCTATTCGAATATTCGTATATATCTACCTATCCTATACGCACTATCAAACAGTTCGTGGTAACGAACTGTAAGTAAGGAGTGACCCGGCTCAATAGTAACTGAAACTCTAAAAAACGGAATTTTGATACCAATAGATACATCTAAAGAATTAGATTTTTACTCTGATTTCAAATATATAAATTTCATCAAATTTAATCTAACCCATTAAAAGGTACGCGCCTGAGAATATTTGCTTTTTTTTTAAAAAAGGGGGAAACAACCCTTAAAAGTCATAGAACTCCAATTAAAATCACACCATCAGATTCAGCGTATCAGAGAACCCTACTGTAGAGGTTTCAAGCTCCTATCTGCAAAAATGTGGAATTTTGTATTTTTTGCCAGAAGAAAGATCACGGATGCATGTTTTTTTTTTTCAGGGTTGATCGTATCAATCCAGTAGTCCTAGAATATCATGAGACGGCTCATTTGGACGGAAATTAAAAGTTAAAGCTGTGAGACGGAGTCAAACTTTAGCGTAAAGAGCGAGGCGTTGAGGAGGGGACAGCCCCTTTTATATACGGAATAATTTCTGTTCGTTTTAAGTTTTAATGTCGCTCCTTACTTTTAGTTTTAAAAAAACTTGCTTTTTTTAGTTAATAAGGGCAAAGTACACTGTTTTCTAGCAATAAAGAGGAACGTGTTAAGACTCCTGAGTTTCTGGAAAATTAAATCGACAAGACGCATCTTTACATTACTTTAACAATTTTGTGTTCAAAACCCTATACCTGACCATTTTTTGGAAACACTGTTCACAATCAGGTCGTAATTTGCTTTAAAAAAATATTTTGACACTGAAAGAATTGAGAAATAAACACGAAAATACGGGAAAGAAAAACAACGGATAAAGTAAAAGAGGAAGAAAAAAAGGACTACCAACTGAATTATAAGCATGTCACTTTACCTTCTGGTAGTATCGTGAGCCAAATTCTAAAACGAGGAGAAAAGGTGAAAACTCCGCAAAAAATAAGTCAAAAACATATCAAACCAAAAAGCTTAAGAAGGTATAGCTGTCCTTTGAAGGTGTAATTTCCTTTGGGAATCAAGTCGTTGTTCCTGCTCTTATTCTGATGGACAAAAACTTTGTGAAATTTAACTAAATAGCTTCCTTTATTTATCTCCAAGCTTCAACGTGTAGACCGACCAAAATATGTCATTACCCAGAAACGCTTGATAATTTTGAAACAACGAAAAGAAAATTGTGGTCTCCATATATAAATAGACCTAGATGGATCTAGGGCAAAGCCGTATCCAGGGAGGGGGGGGGTTCCGATTTTGAACCCCCATCCCACCCCAGATTTTTGGCCGTCTAGTAAAAACATAACAAAAAAGTATGTAAACAAATTTTTGATGTATTTTTTAAAGTTTTTTCCTATGACTCCCTCCGAAAATACTCTCCCCCTAACAAAAATCCTGGATACGCCCTTGGTCTAGGGGGAGGGTAAAAAAGGCTGTATTTTGATGTCCTTGGTAGCTAAGTATACAAAGACTGAAGATATTGTTGGAAATTTTCTCTTTTGTAGCATTATCTTTCTGTGTTCTAGGAAAAGCCTCACAAGTGTACACATTGCGGAAAATCATTTCCAACTCCCGGAGATCTTCGAGCTCATGCATATGTTCACTCTGGAATGTGGCCTTTCCGGTGTCCAGTCTGTGGGAGGGGCTTTGGAAAAGCCACTAACTTACGAAATCACCTATTATTGCATTCAGGTAGGAATAATCTAGCATGTTGCCATCCAGGGGCGAATCTCCAGCATTTTTATTCGGGGGCAAGAGGGGTCCATATCTGGATAGTCGAGGGGCATGGGATATATGATATTTTTTCTCCACATTATTGGAGGGTTACTGCCCCTTGCCCCCCCCCCGCAAACGACACCCCTGTTGCCATCATACCCAAAAAGTAGGAGTAACTGATAAGAATGGAGACTGGCATTAGTGTTTAAAAGAAAAAATCACCAACACCATCTAGTGTTTGGTAATTTTGCAAACGCCAAAAAACAAACACCTTCCCATTGCATATTTTTGGCTTCACGTCCATCCCAAGAAGTTTCTGCGTCCACCTGACTCAACTTCTTTCCAAAATAGTAAAAAGTGCCTTATTTGCAATTTCACCCTAAAACTGGTTAGAAATCAAAGTTTCTAGATAGATGCATACATATATAAATGTATTTCAAAATGCCAGGGGCCATATACACAAAAGCACACAAAAACAAAAAACAAAGTAAAAAATACCTAATCTACAGACAAATAACTGAATCGCATAAACTTTTCCTTTCTTCCAAGTATTTTTCTATATGCACACCCAAGGCCATATCCAGGTTTTTTTCGGGGTAGTTTTTTTAGGGGAGGGGGGGGGGGTACAAAAAACTTCAAAAACCGCAGCAAAAGTTTGCTCATATGGACTTTTGTTACGTTTTTACTAGTCAGACAAAAATTTCGGGGAGGGGGTTCAAACCCTGAAATCCCCTTCCTGGATAAGACCTTGTGCACAAAAAAAATCGCGTATCTGTTGCTGTATTTCTACTGTGGAGAATATTAGGAAGCTGCAAATCGATCCCATGTAAATATCATCCCCTGAAAGTCTCGGGTACTCCCAGGGAGAATAGTCCAGATCTTCGTCATCCTCCTCTCAGGGGGACAAGTAGACCCCCTTCTGGAATCACAGTCTTTCTATCAAATACCTTTTGCCTGCTCTGCATTGGAAGGCAGTTTGTCTAAACAGTATAAAACAGTTCGTGGTACCGAACTGTGAGTAAGGAGCGACGCGGCTCAATAGTAACCGAAACTCTAAAAAACAGAATTGGATGTCAATGATATATCAAAAGAATTACCTTATTATGCTGATTCCATATACATAAGATTCAATAAGTTAGTTCTACCCATCAAAGGTGACGAGCCTGCAAAAATTGACCTGAGTTTCTAAAATAGGTGGACTCCCCCCCCCTAAAACTCAAGGAATCCTAATGAAAATCACACCATCAGAGTCATCGTATAAGAGAGCCCTGCAGTAGAGGTTCCAAGTTCCCATCTTCAAAAGTGTAGAATTTTATATTTTTTGCCAAGAGAAAGATCAGGAATGCGTGGTTGTTGTTTTTTTCCCCAGGGGTAATCGTATCGAACCAGGGGTCCTAGAATATTGGAAGGGCTTTTTCGAACAGAAATTAAAAGTTCTAGTGCCTTTTTAAGTGAACAAAAAGATTGGAGGGCAGCCAGGCCCCCTCCCACGAACCTTTTTTGTCAAAGTCGTTTGATCAGAATTTTGAGATAGCCATATTGCTTAGCATAATTTAAAGGTCCAATAATTAATCTTTTGGAGATAAAATGACTCCCCAAAGCCTCTTAGGGAAAGTTTTTAAATTTGATCATTGTTTATGTATAGTATTTGCTATTGGGAAGTATGCATAGATTTTTCGGATGGGGCGGGGAGGAAGATTTTTCTGCTGGATAGATTTTCCACGAAAGAATTTTCCAGGGGGAGGGAAGTTGCCGGGGGGTGAGCTTTTCAGGGGAAATTTTACACTGGGGGAATTTGCCAGGATTCCTATACACATTCTTTTTAGTTGTCTTACTGTCTCTCTGCCAACTCAATTTTACATGGGAAGATGTTAATGGTAATTATCCGGGCAAATATTCATCGGGATTGAATTGTCTAGAGGATATTTCTGTGAAGGGGAGGGGGCAGATTTCTCGGCGTTATTTGAAAAACGATAAGAAACTAAATATAAAAAACAATTTTTCAACTGATGAAAGTAAGGAGTAACATTAAAATTTGAAACGAACAGAAATTATTACGTATATGAGGGGGGGGGGGTTTCCCCCTCTAAATGCCTTGCTCTTTAAGCTAAAGTTTGAATTTTAGTCCCAATTCCTTCAGAAAGACTCCTGAAACACAAGGGCTGGTTAATTTCAACAATGAAAAGCTTTTTTAGGAATATTACGAAACTTTAGCGGGAAGAGCGAGGTATTGAGGAGGGGACACCCCCGTCATATACGTAACAATCTTTGTTCGTTTTAAGTTTTAATATTGCTCCTTACTTTCAGTAAAATTGTTTTATTATTATTAGTATAGATGCTGGATGCATTGAAGATGTTAAAAGTAGAATAGCCATGGCCCAGGGTGTTTTTTCACAATTGAAAAAATTCAGAAGATAGTCTGCGAACCAATATTAGAATATTGGATGCCACAGTGATCAAGTATGGTTCTAAAACGTGGGTCCGAAAGACCGAAGAGGATTTGTTATATGTTTTCCTGAGGAATTATCTACGGCTTCTTTTGAATACCCGTCCGACTGATCGTATTTCAAACAGCAAGGTTTTGCGAAAAATGAGGCTCTGTCCCGTTTTCTATGGCTATAATGAGAGACAGATTGAGATGGCTATGGCACGTTCTACAGATAAAGGATGACATATTGACAAAGATCGTCCTTTCGGTCAACCATCTAGGGTAAAAAAAAGCAGGTCATCCCAAAATTGGTTAGGAGGAGGTCTTAAGGAAGGATTTAAGGGAAACTAGGACTTCTTGGGAGAGTGTAAATAGAGAGGCTTTAAATAGATTGGAATGAAGGAGGAAAGGAGGGAGGAGGCTGCTTTGGCCTTAAGTAGCTTGATGCTACAGTGAGTAGTTATTAACAGTGTGTTTAAATAGAACTGTCTAGTGAAAAAATTCTACTATTTGAAACTTTTTTTAGGAATGTAATTAATAAACCGAAAGTACACCATTAGAATCATCATTGCCAAAACCCTATTCAGGCGTCTTGCCGCCCCCTACCTTGAACAAGAAGGAAAATCACTTTTTTTGCATGGGGGCGCTGATGTGTCGTGTGTTTTACCGTTAGCAGGGCACTGGAACATAATAAAGAGCTGTATAAAAGCTCATTTAAAAGAAAATTGCTATATCTAGCTCTTTTTGTACTTATCGAAAGATGATTTTAAAATAAAACACAATTTTAACAAAACTGTTTCTTCTTATTCAAAACGATGTCGCATTGGGTATGATGTCATACCCCCTGAAATCCTAATTATTCTGAATCGGTGGGCACTTCTTACTCAAATTGTCAAATAGATTTTGTTGATTGCTATTGTCCACCCCGCTGCAAAACTTTATGTGTATGTGCCTGTAAACTTTCTGTGAACTAACATTTTAAAACGAATGGGGGCTTCCAGGATTTTTTTTATCAGGGGGGGGGGGTAAAAAAAATCGGAAGGTTTTACCAAAAAAAAAATTAAAACGCCTTAAGAATTTGTTTATATGTTATTTTTTTACATTTTTACGAGTCAGGCAAACATTTTGAGGGGAGGGGGGTCAAAAATACTAGCACCCTGGATATGGCCTTGGGCACTTCCATATCCTTTGCACATCTGATTGTTCTATATCGGTCTGTTTCCTGCAAGTTTTAAATAATAGCCTACTCGTTTAACTTAACATTTTGGAAAATCTTTTGCGTTATTACGTTGTAAGAATGCTAGCCCAAATTACGTGGAAATTGTGGTATTGTCAACCACAAAGATTATTTTTATGGTAAGGGGCATGTAAATTGAGATAGTACGGTATATCCCTTAGTCACAACCGTAGAATCACTGGCAACAGACTTACAAAATGACATAGTATTAGGATCCTATAATTCCTTGCCAAATTGCAAAGTGCGTTTGAGGAGTTAAAAATTCAAATACTCCAAAGTAAACCCATCCACGAGGGCAATATTTATTAAAAAAAAAAGGTAATGTTACCTCTAGTTATGTTAAAGCTTTGACCAAATACAAAAGTCCTTTTTTATATCCAACCTATAATTTAGTCCATTAACGGCACCTTAGAAAACTAACATTTTAAGAAGGGAAAAAGCACTTCCATGTCCATATAAGAGAAGCACGTTGCCTTTTAAGATGAGATAGTTGATCTGTTTCTGCCTTAATGCAAATCTAAGTGTCTCTCAAAATGGATTGAAAGCATGCGGAGAAGTTGTTTGAAACTTATCCAAGACAGTAGCTAAATTTCTCAAGTTCTCATACTCTGTTTGCCCCTACTGTGTGGCAGCTTGACACTTCGTCCATCTATTACCTCAGTGCTGAAAGACTTTAATCTTGGCGAACGCGGGCGCAGACATCAAATTGCCATAAATATCCCAACACCGTGCTCGGGAGCCAATCTAACGCACTCCGGGTGCCTAGACGTACACGCTGCGTCTATTTATGCATAATGCACACCCATACTAAAACAAGCATAAGGTATGCCACAACTATCATACGCAACTCCAGGAGCAATGTAAAAATCTGCTTTTAAAAATTAAAGTTTTGAGTTGAGAATTTCTAATTTGAATCTGTTATCAATGATGTATTTTGAATATGTAATTCGTCAATTTTATGCCTTGATAAGAAATCACCCTCTGAGCTGCTAACCAGGAGTTTAACCCTGAGGTCGTGAAAGAAGATCGACAAATGATAAGTGATTCTCATAAATAAATATAACTGATCATTCATATTTTATCTGCAGATACATCTTTTGGCAGCAAGATTTCAGTTTCATCTTTCGATATTATAACTGGCATGTTGTATTGCTGCCTTTATTGAAAATGCTTAGAATTAAATTTTTAAAGTGCCACAAACGCTAAATTTTAATTTTTTGTGAACAGACTGGCTGGGGTACCCTTTTGGGGGAGGGGGAGCGCAATCACCATATATTTTAAAGCCTATTTTTAGTGCCATAAATGCTAAATTTTCATTCTACTGAATAAGCCAGGGTTTATGATTTGGGGCTTAATCATGTCGCTGCATTCTGAAAGTAAGAATTCGTGGATTCGATGGAACTCCAAAAATAAAATAAATTATGGATTATTTTCCCAAAAATAAAACAACTACTCTATTACCACGCTCGTCTTTCAGAATTTCTTTTGTATGTTTTTTTACTATGCTGTCTTGCTACCTCTGTCAAAATTGATATGGAATTAAATTTTTGCAGTGCAATTTCAATACCATGAACAATAAATTTTCATTTATATGAACAAACTTACAGGGATATCAATTTGAGAGAGGTATGGGGGAGGGGAAATACTTCTCCTGCCTTCACCCTACCTCTTAGATCCCCTCCCCCCACATTTTTGAAAATAATACTCTTTTTGGCTTTCGTATTGAAAAAAATCGGGGGAAAGTCTCCCCCTCCCCTAGATATTGAAAATTAATTTTTCGTATCCATTAAAAACGGAAGAAATATTTTCCAGGTCCCCCCACCAACTGAATTTTGGCGGTCCTGTAGGCTAGTTTTCAAAAGATTGTGGGTTCGATAATATCGATGCACATTGAGAGTAAACATTTATTAAATCAATGGAACTCCTTCAAGGTTCTTCTTTCACCATGATTTGCAGTAGGAACAATAATGCTGGAATAGTGTAGACTGTAGGAACTCTAAACACTTTTTCAGTCTCTAGGTCTAATATGGACTGAAAGGATATTCTTAAGATACCCTCTCATAGGGTTTTCAAACAGTTCGTGGTAACGAACTGTAAGTAAGGAGCGACCCGGCTCAATAGTAACCGAAACTAAAAAAAACGGAATTTTTATAACAATAGATACATCAGAAGAATCAGATTTTAATGCTTATATATATATTTCAATGCTTTATAATATATTATATATATATTTCAAATATATAAGTTTCATCAAGTTTAGTCTTACTCATTAAAATTTATGCGCCTGAGAAAAATTTGATTTATTTTCGGAAAAATGGGGAAACACCCCCTAAAAGTCATAGAACTTTAATGAAAATCACACCATCGGATTAAGCGTATCAGAGAACCCAACTCATATAGCCAAGTATTGGTTATTGGGAAGCATACAGATGTTTTCAGGGGAGCTTTTTCTGGTAGCGGGGGGGGGGGGTCGGGGGTAATGTGGGAGGATCTATCTTTCCACGGAGGAAGTTTTCATGGGGGAAGGGACATTGCTATGAAGGGGGCGCCGGATTTCCCACCATTATTTCAAAAATGATCAGAAATTAAATAAAAAAACAAGTTTTTCAACTGAAAGTAAGGAACAGCATCAAAACTTAGAAGGAACAGAAATTATTACGTATATGATTGGGTTCGCCCCTAGTCAATACCTTGCTCTTTAAGCCAAATATTTTTTAGTACTTTCATAAAAGCTATTTATTCTAATTAACGGCCTTTGTGGTTAAGGGGTCATTTTTAAAGAATTGGAACGAAATTTGAACTTAAGCGTAAAGAGCGATGCATTGACTAAGGAGCGAACCCCTTAATATACGCATTAAAAATATATGAATATAAAAGTTCGTTACGTAAGTTAATTCGTAAGTTACGTATATTTATTACTGATAAAAACGTTCGTAAATAAAATTAAACAACTTCCGAGAAAGCCATTTAACCAAATAAAAGTAAAATTAATATGCAAATTTTGTTTTAATTGTTTATGCACGGTGAGCCAAAATCAAACTCTGCATTAATTCAAAAACGTTCAAAAATTAAATAAAAAAACAAGTTTTTTTAACTGAAAGTAAGGAACGACGTTAAAACTTAAAACGAACAGAAATTATTCCGTATATGACAGGGGTTGTCCCCTCCTCAACGCCTCGCTCTTTACGCTAAAGTTTTCTATTTTTTAAAAAAATAGAGTTGTGAGAAAGTCAAACTTTAGCGTAAAGAGCGAGGCTTTGAGGAGAGGACAGGTTTTTTTCAATTATTCATGTACGGTGAGCCAAAATCAAAACCTGTATTAATTCGAAAACGTATTTTATAAACTCTATTTTTTAAAACAATAAAAAACTTTAGCGTAAAGAGCGAGGCGTTGATGAGGGGACAGTCCCTTTCATATACGGAATAATTTCTGTTCGTTTTAATTTTTAATGTCGCTTCTTACTTCCAGTTAAAAAAAACTTGTTTTTTTTTATTTAATTGTAATCAGGGTTGCCTCCAACTTTGACCCAAAACTCTTGAAAACGAGCATTTACTGCCTGATTTAAACTAAAATTGGAAAAGAGTATAAATACCCTAGCACTGAAAATGGAAGTCAAACTTGCCATTCTGACAGCAATCTACATCAGATGGCAACCCTGTCATGACCAAAAAAAATACCTAAATGATTCGTGACAGCAGTCTTTGGCAAATGGAAATAAACGCTACTGGGATTGCGTGCCATTTGATAATCTTCCCGGGTCTCCATGGATTACTTGCTTGATAAGGAGAAAAACGCAACAGCAAAAACGGAATACACAGTAATTATGACGTTTGATTCTTGGAGCTGAAGGAGTGCTGAATGAAATACTTGTTTTGTGATGTTCTTAATTGCTAGTTCAGTTATTCGAACACAAGCTAAATACTGATATTGTTTTTGTTGTTGTTTTTTTTTTTTTAAGGCGACAATATGGTCCTTTTTCAAGCGTTCTGTCTGTGCATTTAACTTGGTAGTAGTGTTGAATGAATACTAGGTTATTTAATTAATTAGCATGTTTGATAAGATTATACATGCTAAGTCCCCTTTTTGTTACCCCCTGAGATGTTAATCCCCTTGGCAGCCAGTAGGGTTAACAGCTAACGGCTAGTAGCCCATCCTAGCCGAGTGGTTAGCGCTCCGGTCTTAAAATCCTGAGGTCAGGGGCTTTTAAACCTGGCGTCACTGGATATTTGGTTTGGGACAGGGTCAATGGTGTGACTCTGTAAGCTCAGCCGGAGTAGACCCAGCTCTAAATGGGTACCTGGAAAAATTTGGAGGAGAAGCATGGGAAGCGTCGGATGATTTGCCCCCAACCACGCATTACACTTCTGGCCGAAGGCATCGAATCAACCTCCGCAACGCAGACCATTGGTCACCATGCGAAAAAGTTTTTTTGTCAGCAAGTTCAGGTCATAGTGTGAAAAGTCTTTTTTTATGCTCGTGTTCGTTGTGGAATGTGGATAGATATCTTTGCACTACTTTTGCGCTTTGAAGCAGTTGTGCAGAAAATTCTCACAACTTGATTTGACTTGATCAAGTTCTCACAACTGATCAAAATTCTCACAACTTGATCTCACAACTCTTGATTTTTTTCAACTACTATTTTGTTTATACACGCTATACCTTTGACGCAAAATCACTAAAAAAAAAAAAATAGTTTCTTCGGTGCATTTTTGCTTTTTAGCAGCTCTGTTATGTACGAGTGGTCTTGTACTCTACATTTCGTTTTCAACACTTTCTAGAGTTGTGGTTTTTTTGCGTAAATTGTCTGTACAGCGATGATTGAACAAGATGGGACTTTGGCCTAAGGCTAAAAATCTATGGTCCTTTAGGTGTTCTATTGTACATTAAACAACTTGTCCTCCATAAAATAATGTCATATTCACATTTTACTTATTTCAACCAATGAGAACCATTATGAATAGAATCGACCAATGAAAATTTGCTTATGCATGTCTCAAAATTTAAAGTCTCTTTGTTCTGATCTCCTCCTTTGTTTACGCAATAATACCTAAAAGTTTCAACTTTATTCCTCATGTCGTTCATAAGATATTGCAGAGATGCTGTTTTAACGACTATAAAGACTCGACTTCATCCCCTGAGCTGTTCCCAAGACTTTACATGCAAGGTATGGACACAGTGGCCTTGATATATTTAGCTGAACCCTCTCGCCAATGGGAAGGCGTCATAACATCAAACCGTCAGGAGCACGAACGTCAGGAGCAGTACAAAATCCGTCATAACATCGACAAAAAAAAAAAAAATCCGTCAGAACCTTGAACCGTCATAACATCGAAATTTTTAAAACTTTAGTTTTTTAGGGCTTAGGGGGGAAAAGGTACCTAGGTTAGGTTACGTATTTAATATATGCTATGCTTTACCCCTACCCCCATGATGTGCAAATATTTAGCCGAAATTTGTTTCTAAACTATCATATACTCATTCCTATTATATAAACTTATAAACTTTTTTTTTTAGATGTTATGACGGTTCGAAGTTCTGACGGTTCGATGTTATGACGTTTCGTGCTTGTCACGGTTCGCCGAAATTGTAGCACCCTTCCCCAATGACATAGCTCGTCACTCACTCCCCCCTCCCTAGACCCTCTGTAAAAGTTTCAATTTGAAACCCAAGCCATTCTAAAGATATTGCAAATACACTATTTTGACTGCATAGGAAAGCATGTATCTTTTGATATACCTCATTATTTTACTGTATAAAAATTATAAGTCCCATAAGAGCTTAGCTTATAGTGCAAAATTTCTTTGTTGACCAGAGACACAAATTGTATACCACCCTGCCCTTCCCCCAGCACTAAATATTATAACCCTTACATAATCACCCTTCTTTTCCCAGCTTTGGCTTTAACTTCAACCCCCAGCCGTCCTCAAAGAATTACAGACATGCAATTTCGATGACCTGGATGCACACAGTGTCTTTTTTTTTTACCTCTGCCCCACTTAGGTGACAAAGTAAAAATTGGATGTCCACTTAAACATAAGACTCCCTGAAAGTTTCATTTTAACACTCTCAGCCGTTCCTGGGATATTGCAGATAAACCGTTTTGACTTGGTGTATGCACATGGTGTCTTTCGGTTTATGTTAAAAACCACCTCAACAGTCCCTGAAAGTTTTAACATATACCCTTAACCATCGCTGAGCTATTTCAGATCTGACATTTTGACAGCCTAGTTGTACTTGGGTTCTTTTGATTTAGTTCAACATCTCCCTCGACATTCCCTGAAGCAGAAAAGAGCGAGGAGGGGGCTAGATGCCCTCCAATCCCTTTTCATTCTTAAAAGGCTAAAATTCGATGTCCACTTAAACATAAGACTCCCTGAAAGTTTCATTTTTACACTCTTAGCCGTTCCTGAGATATTGCAGATACACCGTTTTGACTTGGTGTCTTTCGGTTTATGTTAAAAACCACCTCAACAGTCCCTGAAAGTTTTAACATATACCCTTAACCATCGCTGAGATATTTCAGATCTGACATTTTGACAGCCTAGTTGTACTTGGGTTATTTTGATTTAGTTCAACATCTCCCTCGACATTCCCGGAAGCAGAAAAGAACGAGGAGGGGGCTAGCTGCACTCCAATCCCTTTTCATTCTTAAAAGGCTTCTGGAATTTTCATTTCTGAATAAGCTTCTCCCAAAGTCTCTACGACCGACTTTTCCATATGAAGTGGCTCTCGGAAAAAAGTACAATAAAGCAAACCATCATAGACAGCGCTTTGGCGCTACCAGTAGTAAAGGGCCATAAGCCTTCAATATACTATTTATTCATTTATATTATTTTTAATTTTTTGAAATCTCAACAATTCTTTATTGTTGGAAGTTACGGCTATGATTATTTATAACTGGACACGTAATTGTGTATATGATTATGCAATTGTAATCATAAAAGAGCGAATATTTAAAGTAAGTTTTCAGTAAAGCGCAAATGACGCTATGGCCATTAGAAAGTTTAGATGGCAGTAGGTTTACTCCTATTTGTTGTAATTTCTGTTTGCGTTGAGCCTCTACAGACACGTCAGTAGCTTTTTTGTTGAATCGGTGGATTCTTCTTCGTTATTTTTAGCTTGATCATCAATTTTCAGGGTTCTAAAATATATGTTACATTGGACTCTATAGGCTGCATCTTTTATCATCCTTTTGCTCTATACTAATTTCAGTTTGAATCTTACCCTGGCACGTACGCAGGCGGGGGCTATGGGCCTGGGCTCCCTGAAACCTCACGATTTTTTTTTATTTTCCCGTAGTTTTCTGACATTTCTCACAGAATAAGGGATTTGAAGGATCCCCCCCCGAAACAAATTCCTGCGTATGAGCCTGATCATACCTTCTTCTAATGGATAAGTAGCTTGCTCAAAAGAAATCGTCTCTCAAGTCCAGGTCATTTAGTACCCAGATTAGAGACATGATACCGATTTTTACGGCTAGTAGTTTGACTGGATTAAATATATAATTCACCATGCAAAAAGTAGGGTAGGATAGTAGCAATGCTACTTGGCCGTTTTCATGGCCTTATAATATTTGTTGGCAGGTTTTGTCTGAAAATACCAGTGCTTTGACTATCCCCGAATGTTTCGGGATTTCCCCAAAAATATATCTGCTCGATGTAGGCCTATATATATATATATATATATATATATATATATATATATATATATATATATATATATATATATATATATATATATATATATATATATATAAATATATATATATATTTAATCGATGTTACCCAAAAACAACCTTTCATTACCACGGTTATTGAATAGGTTTTGAGATTTAATAATAGGTAATGACAGCAGTTGTGCTACCGGTTGAAATTTCGTAGCACCAAAAAACCATTGACAGATAGACAGATTGACGTGTTGGTTATCAGATGCAAAAAGATTGGTTGGCGTGACTTATCTTAGCAAGTCCAGGTCATTTAGCCCCCAGCTTGGAGACATGATACCGATTTTTATGGTTAATTGAGCAGTATAATATCGCGTGATTAATGCAAACTAGTAGCCATCACGGGAATTTCTTTGTTCTTCAGCGTAATTTTATTCATATTCGAGTTTTTATCCTAGCAAAATTATTAAGTAGTATAAATTGGCACGAAATTCTAATTGGTCTTCGATCAACAATTCGCGCTAATGAACGCAAGTAAATAAGGACCAGTACTGATAGTAACCGAAACGCTAAAAACAGGAATTTTTGAAACTATACATACATTTAAAAAAATTCTACTTTATGTTCCTTTCAAATATACGAAATATGTTAACTTTAAAGGTACCCAGCAAAAGTTATTATAAAAAAATTAATTTGCATAATACATGATTCTGAAGAAAATTACATCATTAAACTTTTGATTTCCAACAGCCCCATGGACATAAGTTCAGCATTTCGACTAGGGGGGACAAAGGGGTCCACATCCGGAATCTGGGGGATATGGGATACACTTCAGAGGAAATGGTGGTTTCCAGGGGCCTTCCCCTGAAAACTTGTAAAGAACACAAGCCTAAATGTTATTAGGTACTGGTGCGTTATATGGGCACTTGTATATATTGAACAAGGAAACCAGTCACGAAAAACCCGTCAAACAGGTTATTCTCAAGAGACCGCTATACATAAATGACTGCAAAGCCGTGGTTTCTCAATAAGTTACAATATTTAAACGATTGTTTTTTTGGAGTTTAAGGGGAGAAAAGGTACCTAATTTAGGTAACGTATTTAATATATGCTATTCTTTAGCCCCCACCTCCCCCCTAATATGCAAATATATAGTCCGAATTTGTTTATAAACTATTATATTTACCTCATGTAATTTAATGTCGTTAGCATTAACCAAACTTGACTTTTTAGAAGTGTCCATATAACGCACCAGTACCTGTTATTATTTTGTAATGGATTTTGCACACCAAACGGTAAGAAAGTAAAGGTGGCATGGGCCTGCCCTAAGAGTTCAATAACACATTTTTCTTCAAACAGTAACGAAGGAAAGTTGCTTTTTAGCTAAGACGCTACTTGGTTAATTTAAAAAATTACACTGTACGTAATAAACAATACACAAACTTTAACTAAACGTAAAATTAAGTTGACGGTCCTGCTTCTACGCCAGTCCGGTTATGGAGGCTTACCAGCGGATTCTCAGCGGCCGGTGTGCAAGGCACGTACCTATTTTTGTACACTTACCATATTCTATCAAACTTCAAGCAAAAATAAGGCTATCATAATTTTTGTCGTGTTAACGATAATTTAACCAAAAGTTAATTTAAAGTGTGCCTCTGAAGTCTGAACCTTGTTCAATTTTATGTTTTGACAGAAAAATGAACCTGGTAACACACAAACTAATGTATTACCAATTATCATTTATACGTTTACTTAATATATTAAACTGTTTTCCAAATTGTTGGGAGAAGGCAACTGCACAAATCAACTAAAACAAAAACAATCATGTTAATTTTTTTTGGTTGCCACACGCATCGCGAATGAAAGGGCTAAAAGACTTACTTGACTTGACAGAAATGTTGCATTCTAAACTGCTTTCAATAAAAACATCAGTCAAAACTTAGCGTAAAGAATGAGGGTTTAGAAGGGTGACAGCTCCCTCCCCATGATACACAGAATAACTTCAGTTTGTTTCAGTTTTAATGTCACTATTTAATTTTATTTGAAAAAATTGTTTTGTACGTTTATAATGTCCAGGATCCTGGTAAGAGTACGAGTACAAAGTCATTGCGTGTCCATTGATGCAGTGTCTTGTTCTGGGCAACAATCCCTTATCCTGGAAAAATATAATTGCATGTTCTTCGGTCCTTTGCAAACCCCAAATCTTAATTTGAATATCCATGGTGAGACACTTTATTATATCACTAGTCAAAGCAAACTAACCGGTTATTATCCTATCTGATCTTTGCGATCCAAATGATCGAGAATGTAAAAATTCTCGAGTGTTTATTATATAACCGATAAGTACCATTATTTTTGTAACGTAAGCAGTTCTATATAAAATAAAACTTTACAAAATTTGTTACGTAAATTTATTTTACGTTAAGGAAAAGGCAATTCAATAGTAACAGAACACAATTTCTGGGGGATCCATCAACAAATTTTGAAATAAATGATTGAATATTTCCCAGAAAGCCTTTCATGATTAATTGGAGCTTGAATCTCGATCTCCATTCCACATTTTGAAATTTCAAACAGTTTGCTTATGGTGATTGTAGTGGTTTTAAATGATGATTATGATGAGTTTCAACGTTAGTCTAGTGTGAAAGGGCTCGTTAAAGTGTTCGAGGTTATACTTAAAGTAATATACCTTAACCATTTAGCTTAGAATATGGTGTTTGTAATGTGCAAGTCGCTTAACTCTACTGCAAAACTGACAACTTAAGACCAACGAAGAAAGAATTTGGGTGATTCGTGGCCAGACAGTCCGTACTCCGGGATTGTTAATTGCTTATTAGCTGTGTCATTCACCTATGAGAATTAGCCTCCCCCACTAAGAAAAATTTAACCTGTATTGGTCTTGATTATTCATCTGGGATCAAATAAAAATCGGAATGTCCTTGAACGGTACAAGAACAATGGCCTTCTCTGACGCCTAGACTTTCATAAATGGTGTGCCAAAAAAGAAGAGAAAAATCTCTGGAAACTGGGTGGCCCTGCCATGAAATTTTTCTTTTTGCTTTTTCAGATTCTGCTTTTACTATGAAAATTCTTTAACTCTCTTTTAAAATTATCTTTTTCAGGGATGTCAATTTGGGTGTATTTTCATTAAAACGAACGAAAAACAACAGAGTTGTCCTCATCTAAATTTGGGAAAATTGATTTTGCCCCTCTCCCGTACATTTTCGATAATTGTTATTCTGCTTTTTTATATTATTCACATTTGTCTTAAACATCTTCAGGAAAGATCTAGAAAAAAAGATGATAGAAAGTATTAAATATTAAAAAAATCTCAACCAGGCACGTAAGAAGGATTTGTTCCCGGGGAAAGGAGGGCAATGATCGGAAAAAATATTTGACAGCTTAAAGAAGAAGTGGCAAAAAATTCGAAAAAATAGGATTTCAGGGGGGATTCTTTAGGCCCCTCCGTCCCCCAGCGCATTTGCTTGGTCCCCAATACCTGCTTTCGAAAAATAAGCGTGGTTTTTTATCTGTCTATGCTTTATAGGTTTTATATTTCTGTGATTCGTAGTCAGACGATTTATACCCCCTGTAATCGTTAATTACTTATTTGCTGTGTCATTTGGTCATCAGAAGCAGCCTCCCCCACTAAGAACAATTTAAAATCTACATACCATTATCTGCCAGTCATTTTAAGGGTATAACGACATGCGGTCTACTACCTCCCTGAATCTGACAATGTGCGAAATTCAACACAGGAGTGCACAGTATGAATTATTCAAAGAACCTTTTTATATCTGATAGTATCAACATAGCTTAAACACGGTGTTGGCAACATTGTTATTTAGGTATTAGTAATGTACACAGGGTAGTAGACCACAGCCTTAGAAACTATTACATTCTGAATAACAAAAAGATGCTGGATAAGTAACCATTTTAGGGTTGCCTGCCCTATGTGATTATCCTTGTAAAACGTTTGATAATGCAAATAGGCAGAGTATACAATAAATTTAATCCGAAGGATCTGAGTCCAGTGAAGCACTATTCAGACTACTATAAATGGGCCAGGGATTGAAAGCCAAACTTCAAGAATAACCGCAACTATATAATTAAAAAAACGCCCAGTGGTTCATCACTGATTTAGTAATTAATGATTAAATCAAATTAAAAACTTAAAAATTACTGCCCTGAATCAAATCTTTAGAAGCTTTTGATAATTGATCTACAAGAGGTATAACAAGAAATCCATTTTTGAGGGAGTCCAACTAATGAAAGGGTGAGCAGCCCAGCGTCTGGAAATCATCTTCAAGTTCCCATAGTGTGTTCGAAAGTGCAAGTCTAAGTTTAGACCCCTCTCGTTGGGGCCCACTGGTTCCAATAACTTTGTCCAATGACTTTATAAATTACTTTTGGATTTGGCAGCTGGAGAAGTACAGTTTATACAACTCAGATGAAACAATGATATATCTCTTAAAACATCATTAAAGATATACTTTGAATAGATCATAGAGTACCGTACAGTGGCGGATCCAGGGGAGGGGCGAGGGGGTGTGGGCCCCCCTAAGGTAGTCTAAAGTGGTGTAATTTACTTAATTAAGGCAATATTGCGTTAACTAAACTTGCTACTCACGCAAGTTTATCGAATCAACCTATTTTGCGCCCCCCCCTCTAAAAAAAATCCTGGATCTGCCCCTGGTTCCATAATATCAGAAAACTGTTTGTCGTAATGAACTTTAAGTAAAGAGCGGCTCGTGCGAACATTAGTCAAAACGATTTATTCAAAACAGGCACGTACCCAGGAACTATTCAAGCGTCCCGACAACAACAAAAAAATTTCGGTGGGGGGGGGGTAATAAAAACAAATTATTAGTGGGGGGAGGGGGGATAAAAAAAACTTTATACGATAATCTGAATGAGAAGTTCCCGAAAATTTAGGATTTCGGGGGGGACGCTACGGGGCCCCCCTTGCGTAAATCCCTGATTCCAAACACTTAGAATTCACCAAGTTTAAAATTATTGGTCCAAAGTTACAAGTCTGGGAAAATATACCTATTTTCAGTTAGGAAAAGAAGGAGAAGAGCCATAAGAAGGGTATAAGAATCTCACTAAATTGCTCAGCTAAATTTAGCGTATTAGAGATTCCTAGTGCAGAGGGTTCAAGCCTATCTAACATAGGTTTTTTTTTCTCATGAAGGACAGTCTATTTTTTATTGTTTTACTTTTCCCCAAGGGTAATCATACCGAACCAGTGGTCATAGAATATCAAAAAAGGGTTCATTCGGATGGATACTGAAATTTCTACAGGCTTTTGCCCCCCCCCCCCTGCTTAGGTTCTTCCAGCCTTGATTTTAGAAATTGCCTGATTTGGGAGTATCTTCATTGAACTTTTTTGAGGTGTTTTCTTTGAAAAAACAGAATAATGACACATTTGGCCCCCTTTACATTTTGAAAAACGTATCTTGCCCCCCTCCCCCTAAATTTTTGTGAATTGACGCCAATAAAAAGTACCAAAGGACGGAACAATGACTGTTGTTTTAAGTTCTAATGTTGCTCTTTCTTTCATTTGAAAACAAAACGTATTTTTTAGTTTTATCTAATTACTTTAATGAGCGCCCCTTTACGACATCAGGGGCGTAATTTATTATAGGGCAAGGGGGCAAATACCCCCACACCCTAATTTGCCCCTCTCCCAAGCTGAGACTTCTCCTCTCCCCAGCTGAGACTTAGCGTCCTCAAAAACCTTGTCAAAGCTGAGATAGGCCTACATAATTGAAGACTCCACAGAAACAGATCAGTTTTCTTTAGTATAACTTTGCCTTTACAGTACTGTATGGCTCATTTTCTATTTTTCAATTGGTAATTTTCAGTCAACCTGGGAAAAGGAAAATTAGCTCCAACTTTGCCTCCCCCTCCCCTGCATTTTGAGGAAATTCCGCCCTTAATCAACATAATGAGTCTCTATATTTTTGCTCAGCAACTTCGCATTCCAGATTCCGAGCGTAAGCTTGTGAGAAAGATTAGGTAATAATAAAAAGCTTTAGCGTAGAGAGTCGGGGGTTGAGCAGGGTAACACCCCTTCACATACAAGATAATTCCTGTTTGTTTTTAATTTTAATGTGACTCTTTACTTTATTTGAAAACAATTTCTTTTATTTAACAAGAATCAAAGACGACAAACTTCGAATTGAATTTAAAGACACTTCAAAAACTAGAAAACAATGAGTAATGTATAATTAAAAGAGAAAACAAGAATAAAATTTTGAAATTTAAGTAGTATCAAGAAAAAAGTAATAACATTGTTAGGTTCGTTATTACTGTTATCCAGCAATAATGAAATATTTTAGTTTTCTTTAATTTATTTGTAAATTGTTCTTTTCTAGGAGACAAGCCACACGGATGCGATCTTTGTCCGAAACGATTTGCATTGTCATGTAATCTAAGAGCTCATGTAAAAACCCATGGTAAGTGAGAACACATAAGTTTAAAGTTGTTAGTTCTAAATTCCATCTGTCTTTTGTAAGCAGCTCTTCTACCATCCCCGATTTTCTGAGGTTGGCACAAATTTTCCTGAAAGTAAGTTGGGCTCTGTGGCAGTGGGGGATCCAGAGGAGGGCAAGGGGGCGTGCACCCCCTAACGTAGTCTAAAGTAGTGTAATTTACTTAGTTGACGCAAATTTCTGTTAATTAAACTTGCTCCTAGCGCAAGTTTATCGGAGCAACCTATTTTGCGCCCCCCCTATACAAAAATCCTGGATCTGCCTCTGCTCTGTGGTAGTTTTTCCCAAAATTTAAGTTAATCAAAACTAAAGATTCGTTTTTTATGTTGAGGTTTGTATATTTACGAATGCTAAGTTTCCGGAAGATTTCAGAGAATCTAGTTTTCTTAAGAACAACCTTGGGGAAACCCCGGAAATTCAGGGACTGGTTGTAAGTGAAGATGGCTTGGTGCATCTTATGCTTCTTAATAGAGTTCCTGCACAAAGGAATTCTTGTTAAAGTGACATTATTTTTACTTTTTTTTCAATTTTCAATTTTTAGCCAGATTTATGCTTGAAGTTTCTTATTTAAGTAAAATGTAACCATCAAAATTGTTGGTTAAAATGGGATATCGTCAGGGTGTCAATTCACGAAAATACAGAGGGGGGGATACAAAATCCATTTTTCAAAATCTGTGGGGGTATTTTCTTTTCCCGTTTGTTTACTTTTGCATCTACTTATCCGTGCTCACCTGCAGATATTCAAAAGATGTTATGTTACAAAATATAAATCTCTTTAAAAGAAAAGCGTCTTAACACGCCTATAAGAAAACGCCATTAAAGAAAAACGTCTTTTTTTGGTGGTATTAGGAAATTTTGGAAGAATTTCATAACAACTCTGCCTCTGCAACGATTCTTAGTTTACTTTTGCAGCTTCTTATCCATGCTCAGGTGCCGGTGTTATGTTAGAAAACATAAATCTATGGCTGAAAAAACACTAAAATGTGTATCAGGTTTTCTTTTATTGTTATTAACAAGTGGTTGCTTGTTATTATTGCTATTAATATTCTTGTTATTAACAAATAGTTGCTTGTTATTATTGTTATTGTTATTAATATTATTGATACTAACTAGTAGTTGCAAGGATGATGAGATAAAATATAAGATAAATACTTTATAAATATCGAAATTTGACATTTTTTTACTGTATTAAATGTGAGGAAAGGAGGCATATCACATTTGGAGTAAAATAGAAACTTTCTAAGCGTCTGAAGAACTAAGTCAAATTCAGTAACTCAAAGTGATATAATCGATGGAGCGTTCTGGATTAGAGACGGTAATTTAAGAATCCCTGTTGGACAACGTGTTATACAACATCTTTTGAATTATCAAAGTCGTTCTTTGGTGTAAATAAAGCAATCTAAGGTTTGCAACCCCTTAGTTCAGGTATCTCCATTGAGTTGAGCAGTCATTTGCATTTTAAATCTCGGGAACTCACCTAGGATTATCTTTTAATGAGTCAAATTGTTAGGGGGTCATATTACTGATTAATTCGAAAGTCTAAGTAATATTTGGTTTAAAGTTACATTGTAAGCGGAGATTGCAATGTTGCTAAAAGCTTAGCAGGACTAAGAGTGAGCGGGGTTAAATTTACAATACAGTGGAACAAAATATTAAATATTAAATGAACATCTTAAAAAATAGTTTTATCTCCAAATTCACTAAAAAGTAAAAAAAACAAGGTTATCTGAACGTTGAAATTTTTAACTCTAAAACTGAAAACCTGGGACGGCCTTGAAGCAGAAAATCGTCCTTAAATAGTTATAAAATGTAAAAAAAATACATCCATGTTATTATTAGTATTAAATTTATTAATAGTATTAAAATAGTATTAATTTTATTAGTCTTAAATAAATGTTTTATGACAAAATAGCAAAACTTTCATGTTTTCCTAGTGATTGTGATTTCTATTAGCAAATCTTACGTATTGGACTTAACAATGAGACCACCCCTACCTCTCTTCAATATTCATTTGCCATAGCTACGTTCATACTATGAATGCCATGCATGTAAACAGGGACATTGATTTCTGGAGGTCCAATCCTGTAACCCGAGGAATTTAAACACGATTATTTGAAAAGAATTGAGAACGTGAATATTTGGATTCAACAAGCGACAATTTTTCTCTGCGGAAGCATTATCAAACCATCGAAACAATTAAACTACCTTAAAACAACGTATCAACAATTGTGATCTTGGTGTTCACTATCATAATACCAAGATCATATTCACAACTGGGTTTTACTATGCTAAAGGGCTCGTAGTTTTACACATTTATTGTAAGATGTGTTAATTCTTTATTGATTTGATACTGCTTCTGCTGATGATGAATGCTGCAAATATTTGAGAGTCTCTTTGCGAGGTTTCCTATTCCCTTGTATTTGAAAAATTAACCCTATTTGTTCCTTTGCTTTGCTTTATCATTCCTATGATAGCAAGATAGCGCGGTCTTTGTAATTACTTAAATGCTAAGCGTGTTTAATAGCGTTTTAGTATTTTTCATTGCAATGGGTATGATGGTAATAAAAAAACTTAAATAACTAAATAAAAAATAAAATAAAAAAACAAGTTTTTTTAACTGAAAGTAAGGAACGACGTTAAAACTTAAAACGCACAGAAATTGTTCCGTATATGAAAGGGGCTGTCCCCTTGTCAACGCCTCGCTCTTTACGCTAAATTTTTTTATTGTTAAAAAAAAAGAGTTGTGAGAAAGTCAAACTTTAGCGTAAAGAGCGAGGCGTTGAGGAGGGGACAGCCCCTTTCATATACGGAATAATTTCTGTTCGTTTTAAGTTTTAACCTCGCTCCTTACTTTCAGTTAACAAAAAACTTGGTTTTTTATTTAAATTTTAAACATTTTTAAATAAATACAGATTTTGATTTTGGCTCACCGTACATGAATAATTAAAACAAAATTTGTATATTAATTTTACTTTTATTTGGTTAAATGGCTTTTTCGAAACGTGTTTAATTTTATTTACGAACGTTTTTAATAGTAATAAATATACGTAACTTACGAATTAACTTAGGTAACGAACTTCTATATTCAAAGATTTTTAATACGTATATTAGGGGGTAATCCCCCTATTCAATATCTTTCTCTTTAAGCTTAAGTTCGAATTTGGTTCCAATTCTTTAAAAAGGATCCCTTAATCACAAAGGCCATTAATTAGAACAAATAGTTCTTATGAAAGTACTAAAAAATCTTTGGCTTAAAGAGCGAGGTATTGACTAGGGGGTGAACCCAATTATGTACGTAATGTTCTCTGTCGTTTTAAGTTTTGATGTTGCTCCTTACTTTCAGTTGAAAAACTTATTTTTATTATATAAAATAAACTGATCTTTTTTAAAATAATGCTGGGAAATCCGGCACCCCCTTCATAGCAATGCCCCTTCCCCCATGAAAACTTCCTTCATGGAAATATCCTCTCACATACCCCCGACCCATCCCTCCCCCCCACCTACAAGAAAAAATCCCCACTGAAAACGTCTGTATACTTCCCAATAACCAATACTATTTGTAAACATTGGGTAAAGTTCATAACTTTCAGCCCTCCCCCTGTGGACTTTGGGGGATAAAAGCATCCTAAAAGACATAGTTATCGTATTTTCGACCATGTTGAACAAAATAGCTATCTCAAAATTTTGATCGGGTGACTTTGCGAAAAAAATAAGCTTGGGAGGGGACCTGGAAATATCCTCTCACATAACCCCTGACCCATCCCCCCCCCACCTACCAGAAAAAATCCCCCCTGAAAACGTCTGTATACTTCCCAACAACTAATACTACCCTATATGTTAATATTTGGTAAAGTTCATAACTTTCAGCCCTCCCCCCGGGGATTTCGGGGAATTAAGTCATCCTAAAAGACATATTTATGATATTTTCGACCATGCTGAACAAAATGGCTATCTCAAAATTTTGATCGGGTGACTTTGCGAAAAAAATGAGCGTGGGAGGGGGCCTAGTTGCCCTCCATTTTTTGGTCACTTAAAATTGGCACTAGAACTTTTAATTTCCGTTCCAATTAGCCCTCCCACGATTTTCTAGGACGACTGGGTCGATACGATCACCCCTGGAAAAAAAAACAACAAAAAACAAATAAACACGCATCCGTTATCTTTCTCCTGGCAAAAAATGCAAAATTCCACATTTTTGTACATAGGTTCTCAAAACCTCTACAGTAGGGTTCCCTGATACGCTGAATATGATGATGTGATTTTCAGTAAGGTTCTATATCTTTTAGGGTGTCTTTTCCTCTTTTTTCAAAAATAAGCCAAATTTTCTCAGGTGCTTAACTTTTGATGGGTTGGACTAAACTTGATGAAACGTATATATTTGAAATCAGCATTAAAATCTGATTGTTTTGATGTATCTATTGGTATCAAAATCCCGTTTTCTAGAGTTTCGGTTACCATTGAGCCAGGTCGCTCATTACTTACAGTTCGTTACCACGAACTGTTTGAAACTTCAGGCCCGTGGCTAACTTGAACATCTAGGAAGTCCTCTTCCGTTTTTCGGAGCGCCCACGCTTCAGAACCGTACTTGACCATTGTCACAATTTCCAATATTATAAATTTGGTTCGTGGACTTATACTCCTATTCTTCCAAACTTTTTTCAACTGTGAAAAACACCCTAAGCCTTGGCTATTCTACTTTTAGATAGATAGATAGATAGATAGATAATTTAATACGAAATATCACAAAACGGATAAATAGTCGCATTTACAAAAAAATTATGAAAACTATTTGTTGTAATTTTCAGTGAAGTATTGTCGGAATGAATTTTTGTAGCGTTTCGTGGCACTTGGAGTGCTTGGTTGTAGTTGGTTTGTGTGGCGGGTCTTTGGTCGGTTATCTTGTCTGATATCAGGTGGGAGAAGGTCGCGGTGTTTGGGAAGTCAAGATGGACTGGCCAAAGCTCATGAGGAGCTCGTGTCTTCTTTGTTCAAGTGTTGTGAGTTCTAGCTTCGCCAGACATTCCTCATAGGGCAATTGGCTGTCTCCTAGAATGATGCGCAAGGCTCTCTTTTGAATTGTTTCGAGCTTATTGCTCTGCTCTTTTGTGAGACCAGGATGCCAGAAAGGGCAGGCATATTCTAGGATTGGTCGCATGCGGCTCCTATAGTAGGTGACCAGGGCATTTTTGCTGAGTTGAAAGCGACGTAGCTTTGTCAGTGACCTAAGCAGAGGCATAGCCTGGGACAGCAAGTGATTTAAGTGGTCATCCCAAGTCAGTTTATCATTGAAGATAACACCCAGGATCTTCATTTTGTGAACTGCCGGTATGCCGACGTCAGGCAAGGCCGGTACGCTGTGCTTTAAGAAGGAAATTCTCATTATTGCCGACTTGGTCCTGTTGATGCTGAGTTTTCTTTCTAGGTAGTCCCGTTCGAGCTTCACGACCATTTCTTCTAGGTTAAGGATTTCACACAGTCTTTGTAGCAGCATCATTGTTAGGTCGTCTGCGAACTTCGCTCTGTCTCTGTGCCATTTAGCTATCGTGTTGCAAAGCAACAGGAAAAGGGTCGGACCTATTTTTGTTCCTTGAGGAATTCCACATGTAAGGTCTGTAGAGTCTGACAGTTCGCCTTTGTACCTTGTTTTTTGCTTCCGTTTTGAAAGGAAGCTTTCTACTATCTTTCTCAGGAATTCGTGAAAATTGGTCATGGACTGTAGAATCTCCTCGTGGCTAGACGTATCGAACGCTTTCCTGACGTCCCCTTGAAGGAGGTCGACAAATGCCCCGTCAACTTCTAGGTGACTTAGGATAGTCTCGACGATCTGGATAAGGTAGTGACTTGTACTGCACCCTCTTTGGAAGCCATACTGCCGGGAGTCAATTACTTCGCTGAGTTCCTCCAGAAGCCATCTGTTTATGAAAGTTTCGAATACTTTCGAGAGTAGCGGCGTGAGTGAGATCGGTCGGAGGTCTCCAAGTTCTTTGGGGTGTGTGACTTTGGGAACAGGGATTACGACTGCCTCCTTGAGCGGCTCAGGAAACGTCCCTGTTATCAGTGACTGGTTGATGATGGCAGCTATAGGCTCTGATAGGTAAGGAGCGTTTTCTTTGATCAAAATTGGCGGTGGATCCGCTGGGTGAGTGGCTTTCCGCGCAGGAATCTTTTCTAGGACCCTGCACACTTCAATAGGCAGAACGACTGGAATCTCAGATATCTTGGCGCTGAATGCACTCGTTTCGGCTGAAGGGTTGGATCTGCAGATTTTGGCAAACCACTCATTGAGATCATTTGCAGTGACCTGTTCACCTTTATCTTTTTGTATGTGAAAGGTCGTCGGGCGCTGGGGGCTTATTAAATCTCTAACTGTCTTGTGGAATGAGCGGGAGTCGGAGTTTACTGTTTTAGAGAGCTTTTCCCCATATGCTTTCTCAGCTTTCCTACATTCGTACACCACGGTGTTCCTCATTTTTTTCCAGCGCTCTCTGTTGCCTGAGGCGTGCACTTTATTACGCTTCCTGATGAGTTTCTTGATCTCTTGTGTGACCCATGGTTTGTCCGTAGAAGAGCGTTTGACACGTTTCTCTGGGAAGCATGAGTGGTAAGCGCTGGTTATCTCGGAATTTAAGAGTCCAACCATCTGGTTAACGTCAGATAATCTGTACAGTTGGGACCAGTTTTTATTTACGCACCATTTAGAGAATTCTTCTTTTCCTGGTGTAGTCAGAGGTCGGCAGACGAATGTTTCCTTGGTAGCCGTTGGCTTGGTTCCTTTGGGCTTCCACAGTACAGAGAAATGTGCGCTCCTTCCGAGGCTGGGGCTCGATTCGGGATCGTGGTAGAATTCTCCCATATCTGTGAAGATGAGGTCGATAGTTGATTTTTCCGTAGTAAGAATTTTTACTACCTGCTTCAGATCAAGAGATTGACTGATCCAGCGCCTGTCCAGATCATTAAAGTCGCCAAGCAATACTATACCGCTATTAGGATACATGCATCGAATATCGTCGATAGAATTTTGGAGGTGGTTGATTAGGGTTTTGCGGTAAGCGGCTCGCGGTGGAAAATAGAGGACTCCGAAAGTTATTGACGAAAACGCTCTTGGCAGTACTTTGGGTTTGATTTTCACCCAGAGCAGCTCATAGGTATCTGTGTGTTCAGCGAATGTCAAAACTTCGTGTTCAATATCTGCATTTATGTAAACACCCACTCCACCGCCATGTGTTATAACGTTGCCATCTTTATCCTTGCGATTTTTTGTGTAAAGGTCATAGCCTGGAATACTAGCAGTCGATGGGGTAGCGGACCAAGTTTCTGTGACACAGCATACCTCAACCCTCTCACATTTCAGTCGAACGCTAAGTTCTGTGATTTTGTTGCAGAGTGACTGGGCGTTAACAAGCATGACTCTTGGGAGGTCAAAAGGGTTGCTTTGCTGAGTTTTAGGAGGTCGAGTTGGTATTCTGGTCTTTTGTTGCTATTGTTGCCCTTGACCTGAGGAGGCTTCCTCATTCCGGTTATGGGCAGAGCTTTCGGCTCTCTTGAGCCTTCTTTTCTCGGCTTGAGACTGGAGCTGGAGTGGGGTGAGATCAGGGCCTATGTAGATTTCGCGGCGGGTGAAGGCGTCATCAGAGGTTCTCAGGTTCCGAGCGTTTTTCAGGATGTTATTTCGTTTCACAAAGGTTGAAGTGTCTTCTCTGAGCTTGACGAGTAGTTTTCTTGGTCTGCCGTTGTCGCTTGGTCTTCCAAAGCGCCTAGTCTCAACTATATCCCCCGTTTCCAGGGTAGCTCCCAAATCGTTGGTTCGGCAAAGGCCAAGAGCTATCTGTGCGTCTGGAGTTTCAGACTCTGGGACCCCTGATATAACTAGATTGAATCGCTTTGAATCACTTTTAACATCTTCACTGCACCCGACGTCTTTACCATTGATTAAATAAAAAAAAAAAAAAAAAAAATTAACTGAAAGTAAGGAACGACGTTAAAACTTAAAACGAACAGAAATTATTCCGTATATTAAACGGCTGTCCCCTCATCAACGCCTCGCTCTTTACGCTAAACTTTTTCATTGTTTAAAAAAAAAGAGTTGTGAGAAAGTCAAACTTTAGCGTAAAGAGCAAGGCGTTGAGAAGGGGACAGCCCCTTTCATATACGGAATAATTTCTGTTCGTTTTAAGTTTTAACGTCGTTCCTTACTTTCAGTTAAAAAAACTTGTTTTTTTTATTTAATTTTTGAACGTTTTTGAATTAATGCAAGTTTTGATTTTGGCTCAATGTACATGAATAATAAAAAAAAATTTAATATTAATTTTACTTTTATTTGGTTAAATGGCTTTCTCGAAACCTGTTTAATTTTATTTACGAACGTTTTTATTAGTAATAAATATACGTAACTTACAAATTAACTTACGTAACGAACCTCTATATTCTTATATTTTAATACGTATATTAGAGGGTTCGCCCCCTAATCAATACCTTGCTCTTTAAGCTATAGTTCGAATTTTTTTCCAATTCTTTAAAAATGACGCCTTAATCACAAATGCCGTTAATTAGAATAAATAGCTCTTATGAAAGTACTAAATAATCTTTGGCTTAAAGAGCGAGGTATTGACTAGGGGATGAAACCAATCATATACGTAATGTTTTCTGTGGTTTTAAGTTTTGATGTTGCTCCTTGCTTTCAGTTAAAAAACTCGTTTTTTATATATAATTTCTGATCTTTATTTAAATAATGCTGGGAAATCCGGCGCCCCCTTCATAGCAATGTCTCTTCTCCCATGAAAACTTCCTTCATGGTAAGATCCTCCCATATAACCCCTTATCCACTCCCCCCCACTCCCAGAAAAAATCCCCTCTGAAAACGTATGTATACTTCCCAATAACCAATACATATGTTAACATTGGGTAAAGTTCATAACTTTCAGCCCTCCCCCCGGGGACTTCGGGGGATTAAGTCATCCTAAAAGACATATTTATCATATTTTCAACCATGCTGAACAAAATGGCTATCTCAAAATTTTGATCGGTTGACTTTGGGAAAAAAAATGAGCGTGGGAGGGGGCCTAGTTGCCCTCCATTTTTTTGTCACTTAAAAGGGCACTAGAAATTTTAATTTCCGTTCGAATGAGCCCTCCCAAGATATTCTAGGACCACTGGGTCAATACGATCACCCCTGGGAAAAAAAAAAACAAAAAAACAAACAAAAAAACAAACAAATAAACACGCATCCGTGATCTTTCTTCTGGCAAAAAATGCAAAATTCCACATTTTTGTATATAGGACCTTGAAACCTCCGCAGTAGGTTTCTCTGATACGCTGAATATGATGGTGTGATTTTGATTAGGGTTCTATAAATTTTAGGGGGTCTTTCCCCCTTTTTTTGAAAATCAGCCAAATTTTCTAAGGCGCGTAACTTTTGATAGGTAGGACTAAACTTGATGAAACTTATATATTTGAAATCAGCATTAAAATTTGATTCTTTTGATACATCTATTGGTATCAAAATTTCGTTTTCTAAAGTTTCGGTTACCATTGAGCCGGGTCGCTCCTTACTTACAGTTCGTTGCCACGAACTGTTTGATTAAATAAAAAAATAAGCTTTTTTAATCTGAAAGTAAGGAGCGACATCAAAACTTAAAACGAAAAGAAATTATTCCGTTTATGAAAGGGGCTGTCCACTCCTCAACGCCTCGCTCTTTACGCTAAAGTTTTTTTTTAATGTTTAAAACATAAGGTCGGGAGACAGAGTCACACTTTAACGTAAGGAGCGAGGTGTTGAGGAGGGGACAGCCCCTTTCATATACGAAATAATTTCTGTTCGTTTTAAGTTTAAAAATTGCTCCTTACTTTCAGTTAAAAAAACTTGTTTTTTTTTAAAATTCAGTTTCTAAACGTTTTTGAATTAATGCAGCTTTGATTTTGGCTCACTGTATATGAATAATTAAAACGAAGTTTCCATATTAATTTTACTTTTTTTGGTTAAATGGCTTTCTCGAAATTTCGTTTTGACTTAACTTACGAATTAACTTACAGAACGAACTTCTATATTCGTATATTTTGATTATGTATATTAGGAAGTTCGCCCCCTAGTCGATACCTTGCTCTTTACGCTAAAGTTCAAACGTTGTTCCAATTCTTTAAGAATGACCTCTTAATCACAAAGGCCGTTAATTAGAATAAATGGCTCTGATGAAAGTACAAAAAAAACTTTAGCGTAAAGAGCAAGTTAATGACTAGGGGGCGAGCCCAATCATATACGTAATGATTTCTGCTCGTTTTAAGTTTTGATGGTGCTCCTTCCTTTCAGTTGAAATTTTTTTTTTTTTTATATTTAATTTCTGATTGTTTTTTTAAAGAATGCTGGAAAATCGGGCCCCCCTTTCATAGCAATGTCCCTTCCCCCATGAAAACTTTCTTCATGGAAAGATCCTCCCACGTATCACCCGACCCACCCACCCACCAAATACCAGAAAAAATCCCCCCTGAAAACTTCTTTATACTTCCCAATAACCAATACTATATGTAAACACTGGGCAAAGTTCATAACTTGCAGACCTTCCCCCGGAGACTGGGGGGATTCAGTAATACTGAAAGACATGGTTATTGTATTTTTTGAACATGCTGAACAAAATGACTATCTCAAAATTTTGATCGGGTGATTTTGGGAAAAAATAAGCGTGGGAGGGGGCCTTGTTGCCCTCCATTTTTTTGGTCACTCAAAAAGGGTCCTATAACTTTTAATTTCTATTTGAATGAGCCCTCCCGCGATATTCTAGAATCACTGGGTCGATACAATCACCCCTGTAAAAAAAAAAAAAGCACATCTGTGAATTTTCTTCTGGCAAAAAATACAAAGTTCCACATTTCTGCAGATAGGAGCTTGGAACTTCTATTGTAAGATTTTCTGATACGCTGAATCTGATGGTGTGATTTTCATTAAAGTTCTAGACTTTTAGGGGGTTTTTTCCCCTTTTTTTCAAAAATAAGGCAAATTTTCTCAGGCGCTTAGCTTTTGATGGGTAAGACTAAACATGATGAAACTTGTATATTTGAAAATCAGCTTAAAAATTTGATTCGTTTGATGTATCTATTGGTATCAAAATTTCGTTTTTTAGAGTTTCAGTTACTATTGAGCCGGGTCGCTCCTTACTTACTGTTCATTTCCACGAACTGTTTGATAATACCTATGTATGTGAAGCTGTCCACTTGATCAATTTTCTCGTTATCCAACATCTCGTCCTTCGCTTAATCCTAGTCTTAGCGACTTAGTCTTCTTAACATTAATTTTCAAACCACAAACTTTCAATTTGTGTGAATTACAGCTAGCACTTAAATTGTTACTTAAACTGTATATTATGCATGATTTTTTTAAGGGTAGGATATTTATTACATTTTGTCAATATACATGTCTCACCCGTTTAAAGTTAAAAATTTTGGAGGATAAATGAGTAAAGATAAGGGTTGAAAGTTTTACCCCCTCTCGTAAATTTTCCAGATGGGACACAACGCCTTTTGTGAGGCCTTGGCCCCAGTTGCTCTGGCCCTAATTGTCCCTAGGTACTTATGGATCCACCAAGCGCTGCATAAGAAAAATCAACGGGGATATATCAGTGATTCTGACACAATGCGGTAAGGGTGTATCCAGGATTTCTTTCGGGGGGGGGATTACAAAAGGATTTTTTCAGGGGGTGGTTTACAAAAAAAACTTACAAATTTGCACCAAAAACTTGTCTGTATTTATATTTTTACATTTTTACGAGTCGGAAAAATATTTTGGTTGGTGGGGGGGGGGGTTCAACCCCTCCCCCTCTGGATACAGCCTTGGAATGAGGATACACCTCCGTAATCCAGTATGAGACCTCTTTTTTTAATTTTAACGTGCTCCAAAGTTTCACTAAGCCAATTAGCGAATCCGAAGCTAATACGAAAAACGGAGGACGATTTGCTAGATGTTTTCCAGAGAAATTGCCTACGAATTGTTTTGCGTACCTGACTGACTGACCCTATCTCGAACATTAAGCTGTTCGAAAAATGGGGGTCAATCCCACTTTCTAGAGCCATAATGAGAAAAGGGTTGAGATGGCTAGGGCACGTTTTATGGATGAAGAATCACAGATTTTCCCAAGATCGTCCTTGTCGGGCAACCGTCTAGGGCCAAACGAAAAGCAGGTTGTCCCGAATGGGGTTGGAGGATGTCGTAAGGAAAGATTTAAGGGAAATGGGGACTTCCTGGGAGAGTGTAAAGAGGGAGGCTTTGAATGAGGCGCGTGCGTAGCTGTGTTGGCCTTAGGTGGCTTGTTGATGTAGTGAGTTGTTAGTAGTAGTAGTCGTAATTAGCTATGTCAAGGAAAATATTGAAAATATTATTAAACATATTTTTAACCTTTCGTTTTTAGAACAAAACAGAACGTTTCGTATAAAAAAGACCTTGTTATGTGATAAACTTTGTCTATATAGGCAAAAGAAAATATATAGGTTTCGCAATTCCTATATTGCGCATTATCCCTTATTATTACACACTGCACAGAGCGCAAAACTATAACTGTTATATTATGATTATTACTGTTACTATTATTGTTTCTTTTCTCTAGGTAGTAAAAATGAACCTTAATTGATGTTCTAAAACTAAAACATACTTATTTGGAATAACTGCTATATTTGTGCCGCAACTAGTAAAATAAGCATAAAGGTTGTATTTATATAGCTTAACTAAGCGTAACGTTCTTCCTGTTGTACATTACGTGTTAAACAGTTATTAAAAAACATTTTCTTATGCTTGGCCGGTCAACTTGGCGAGCTGCCTACTTTTTTTCTACTGTTTTTACTAGTTACTTTTTACTGAATTTGAATATTTTCTTGATTATGTAAAATGAGTGTTAATACAACTATTTCATGAAAGTATACCTCAAAAACATTTTTCATATGTGAATCTGGGTTTGGGAGGATTCCATTTTTGTTTTGTTTCCAGTGAGACTTTCTGGAATGTGAAACAGAAATAGCCAACAAGTTTTTGCTTCTATGCCAAAAATATGTTGTTTTTTTTCTGTTCCTGTTGTGTTTTTTTTATTTTTTTATTCTCTCTCTCTCTTTTTTACGTATAAATAACAGTTCATTAGGGACAAATCTTTTTATCTGACAGCGAAACAGCAACAAAATTTCTGGATATTTCGGTCACACAGTGACTGCCATCAGCAGATAAACTAAAAAATGGAAATAAAACACCGACATCTATACAAAACAACAAGTGTTGGTTTGCTTTGTAAAAATATACGTATTTTATTTGTATTGTTCTAGTTCATTGGCTGACGACGGCCAATGCATATGCGACCGAAATACCCAGAGATTTTTTTGTAATTTCACTGTCAAATAAAAGGATTTGTTTCTATGGAACTGTTATTTGTTCGTCATGCAAAGGCATTGTGGTCTTCCAAAATACCTACGTCTCTTTTTTTCTAGCGTTATGTACATAATCTGTCATTTGTAGTTATGTCCCTGTGTCAAAAGTTTGTCATACCCAATTTTGTCTGTCATACCCAATTATTTCTCTCTCCTTAATCGATGCAATAGTGTTTTCACATAGTGCCATAAGACCTTGCCCAGTAGCATAACAAAAGACTTTATGTTACATTATACAATCTTACGGAACAAATTTTGTTCGGAAAGCAGAATCGAGGTCCACTTAAAAACAGCTCCACTTAAAACGCAAGCTCATGGCACGTAACGAAAAAGTCCAAACAGTTGCAACAAAATGGAATTTCTCGATGAGTAAGCAATAAATTTAAAAAATAAATTAATAAACTTTTTCTAAAAAGCCTTTGCTTTTTCTAAAAAAGCATTTACTAAAAAGCTAAAAACTTTCTTAAAAGCCTTGAACGGTTAAGCAGAGCTTGAATCCCCGTCTTCATTCCACATTTTTCATTTTTGCACAGTTTGCTAATGATGACTGTGGTGGTTTTAGACGATGATTATCGTGGTTTGATGGATTTTTACGTCAACACAGCGTAAAATTACTTGTTTAAATGTCAAAGATTATGTTTAACATACCGTAGCTTAACCACTTGGCATAAATAATTACGTACGTATTGTTAATTTTTGTCTATTTGCAAAGTGTAGTACTTTTTGTTATGTCTTTTTCGCTGTAATCGAAAGATCTAAACAAAGCTAGCATACATATTGTCTTAACTTTGGATAAATTAAAAGTTTCAATAAATTAAAAAGGAGGATAAATAAGAAATTTTTACTTTTATTTTTTTTTAGTAACCGAATCCTCATTTTTTATTGATTGATCCGAAAAAAATTGAAATGTCGTACTTATAACTGGATAAATTCAAGAAACAGACTTTATCTGTTTGAATCTATGATTGGGAGGATTGCTCTTTTGTCATAAAATTAGCCAAATTCGGCATACCAAAACGAAAATAGAGCTTACCAAATGTGTCAGACCACAAAGAAATAGAAAATTATCTTGTAAACAATGTTTTAACTCAAATTATTTTTTTCTTCTTACTGGTTTAAAATTTTCAACAAAAGAACCAATCAGGATAAGGCTATTCTTGCCGACTCGAAACTTGACATAGCAACAACATTAAAAAAGGCGGAGCTAATTGGTTTCCTTTTCTGACATATGCTTAAAAAATAATGTAGATAAAGTAGGTCCCAAAAAAATAAGCAATTGGAATTAAAGCACACTGTTACCACGGACGTATTAGGCAATAATCTCTTTTTTCTACTAGATCATGCCCGATTTTTTCTTGACTGATGCGAATCTGCTTTCAGAAATATCCTCATTATTCTGTCTATTTAAAAACTTCTGCTTGTTTTAATGGGTTTTGTTCAGACATAGTCTAAAATCTTATTGCTTTTTACTTCATAAATATTATGCTAGCTTTGTATCGGCAAATCATCAATCCTGTATTTTCAATTTAGGCTAATTGCAATTCTTCGGCTTGTTTTGTTTATTTATTTTTTATTTATTTATTTATTATTGTTTATTTTGGGTTATTTTTTTATCCATGGATTAAAGCTTTCATGCTCTTTGTTTACTTAGTATTGTACCCTATTCACCTAAGGGGAAAATTATCATGCTTCTATGTTCTGTGTCGAAAATGTTATCGAATTAAAAAATGAGCGTACCATGCAGGCAAGTCATCAGAAATCTTTTTCAGGGGGGAGGGGAGGGCAATAGTAAATAAATGGAAGGGGAGCTAAATATAAAAACTAAATTTATTTGAGAATTTGAATAAGAAGTGCCCAGATTTTGGAGGGAACGGGCACGAAGGCACACCCTTCCCCCTACGAACATCCCTGATACCAAATGTGTTATATTCAGCTTTTTAATTTGAGTGGTACGCTTACGAATATATTCCGAACATATTCTATATTCCGTCTATTTACGAAGCTCTGTTTGTTTTGTTCGTTTTTTCCAGCCCTAATCTAAAGTTATGTTTTTCTCCACTTGCTAAATAGTATGCTAGCTTTGTATAAATCGGAAATCATCAATAATTATCGAAAAAAATGTTTTAAGTGAGTCTACGCAAAAGATCGATAGCAAATATTATTCCTTAGTTTATGGAATATTACAGTCCACTTCTTGTCACTACAAGATGTATCTCTACTTTCAGGCATCCCCCCTTCCACCTAGAGGATAAAAATACACGAAATGTGCACATACTTGGTAATTTTCTGCAAAAAAATAAATCGCCACAGCTTCAAACTCCAAGACTCATCACTAACACAATTCCCAACCAAATAACTCCCCATCGCATAGCTCCATATCCAACAACTTGTCATACAACTCCCTACCATTCAAACTCTAATTTAGTTGGTAATTTGTAACAACACCAAAATTCTCAATTTTTGAATCACAGGGTAAAATGTAACTTGACTTCCGCGAAAATTGACATTAACAGGGCTTTTGAAGCCACTAATTACGTACAAATAGTAGGATGTGTCGTGAGGGGTCGTAGGGACATTCTTGGGTAGGCAATACAAAATTCTAGGAAAAACTTATATAATCTCCTTATTCTTCTCAATTCAATTTTCAAATATTAACACTTATTACCAGAAAGTCATATTTTATCAGAATAAACTGTCAGGTTAGTCAATATAGAAAAAATATGAGGATAAGGCGGAATTCTGAATAAAACTTATCTAATTTTCTTTTCTAGATTAACGTATTTTTAAATACCAATGTAAATTACAGCGAGTTCAGATATGTATTAGTAAAAACTGTCACCGTAAGTGTCCTACTCAGGTCAATCGCTTTATTTCTGCCCAAAATCTGACTTTAGAAAATACACTCTATTACAAAGATTATTCTAAAATTTTCACAAGCCTTTTTTTCATAAGCCTTCTAGAATATTTTTGTAAAGTTCTCCACCTGTGGTGTTAATTCTTGAAAATTAAGCCACGGGATGGGGGGGGGGGGGTGAAATATATTTTTCTAAATCTAGGAGGGGGCAAATTTGTCAAATTTTTTCATTTAAAATATTAAAAAAAGGTTTTTTGAATTTAAACATCCCGAAAAGGTATTTTTCGAAATCTAGAAGGGGAGTAAAAAGTCTAGGGGCCAACCGCCCCCCCCCCCCCTCATTTGACGCCACTGATTTTCACAGAAGATTTTTGCAAAGGCGTCGTAAATATTTTGTAGAATCCAAATTCTTTATTCAAAATGCCATTATAATGCTGATTAAGGCAAGGGTGAGGTATCTTGTTTATTTTTTTTAATTGGTCCAAGGGCGTTTAAAACTTGAAAATATTACGTTCAATTTTAAAATTTGATCAGACCAGATGCTGGAAGAGTTGTCCTCGAACAAGACGATACCAACATGCGATGTTTTGCTTTTCGACGCTTGCTCACATTTGTACAAAGTGACTTCAAAACTAGTAAACAAGCTTAGGTGGATGTCTAACACAATTTCTGAAATGCAGGGACGGATCCAGGACCTTTTTAAGGGGGGGCGCAAAAAGGTTGACCTGATAAACTTGCGTTAGGAACAAGTTTAATTAACGCAAATTTGCGTTAATTAAGTAAATTACACTACTTTAGACGACGTTAGGGGGGGGGCATGCGCCCCCATGGATACGCCACTGCTGAAATGGTGTGTTTACCATGTATTGATTTTATTGATTCTACCGTGTTATGTTTATGAACTAATCAGTAAGCTGAAATATCCTTGTTCAGCTTACTCAGCAATCCTTGTTCAGCAGAATAAGTAATTCTGCCTTGGATAGCAGAAATTAGTTGCTATTTCTGAATGTTTTAAGCTACTCGTTGTGTTTTGTTTAAGAAGTTCGCATGGAGAGGGGGGGGGATGATCTTCGTAAATTTTACCGAATCACTACCTGATTTGTACCGAATTTTCTGCAGAAATAAAGAATTTTGCTAAATTTCAGCCGATTTTGCTTAATTTGTGCCGAAATTTTCGCCTTCGGCAAAAATTTTACCAAATGCCAAAAAAGTTGGGGGCGGCACACCTCTCCCTGCCACCCCCTCGGGACGCCCCTGGCTGTAGATGGGGAGTTCAGTGATGGATAATAGGGATATGGTGGCGTGTGGTGGGTTGTTGCAGAGTAGGGGTAGAGTGGGAATACTAAAACCCTTAAAGGCGGGTTGTATTTTTCTAATGAGTCCTGATTAACAGCACATAATCACTTAGCTGTTATTTTTAATTCATTATTGCTTTTTAATATTTTAATTTTACTTATAGCCTCTTTTTTACTAAATTGAATACTTCAAGGTACTGTGTGATATTATATAGGCTATTGTTCGATACTTAAAGCTATTCATTAAAAAAAAACTTTTCTAAAAAAGTTTTTTCAAAGAAAATAAAGGAGTCCTCCTGAAACGAACAGAACGGTAATTTCATAGCAGTTTGTTTTGTTTGTTGCTGCAACATTTTGAATCGGAGAGTCTATACATTATCCACAATCCACTAATTGATCTCTATACATTTGAAAGGAATGTGTTGAAAAAGAGAAAAGCATTTATCAAGATTTACTGCATATCAGAATATTGAAACTGGATTGAAGGTTCAAAGCAAAATGATATATTAACACAATTCCTGGATGCTTGAGCTGTTTTTAATTTTTCAATATAATAATGATGAAAGACAAGCTGTTTAAACTATCTTTTACTTTCAGCAAAAAACAAAGGACACTCTGGGATTTAGTAGGTTTGAGGGGGTAAGTTCCATTCAATTTGTGGTAATTCAAGATTGGCTGAATTATTTACTTTAATTTCTGTTTTTTCCAAGTTTTTTTTCTAGTAATTCATAGCAACATTTGTCCTTTTTAAGGTTCACTTGATTATTTATTTTAATTTCTGCTCGTTTCAGGTCTCATTTGTTCATTCACGCTAATTTTTGTTCTTTTATAGAGTTACTTAAACTATGAAGCTCGCTATTTAATAAATTGCAGCTATTGCAGCAACCATGATTCTACTAAATTTTCTTTAAACACTTTTTTTAAGTTATTTTTCTAAATTAATTTTTCCTAAGTTCTTGACTTGACATTGTTTATTGTGTATTAATTATAGGAATATTTATAATTTTTAAAGCTTTTCTACTTAAGAATTTAAATACTGGATTGTCATTTGAATTACTGGCAAAATTTGAACGTTCCGTCAAAGCGTTCCATTTATCGCAGTTTGGCACGAGTTTTTTAAAATTATTTTTGCTATAAAATTTTGGGCTGTCATGAAGGGAATTTCAAGTTACACGGATTTAAAATTCTACACATTTTTCACTCTTCAATGGGTTTCCCAAGCCATCTCTTCCGAAGCCATCCTAACCTCCATCTTATGGACCCTTTAATATAAATGTATTTCATTATAAGCTTAAACTCGTTTCTTAATCCATCTTTTTATTAAGAGAATCTTGAAGGGCCCCTTTTGTATAGCTGTTATTTTTCTAAATATGATTTAAATATAATAAATGTTTAGGTTATTTATAAAAATAGTTCTCCTTTTTAGTCTTTAAAACAAAATTTTGGAGGTCATGAATCGATTCTGCTGAATTTTTTTTTCCGAAATGTCGTGTATTCATTGAACTTTCTTTATCTCTTTCTACATGCCCTGTAAGCAAGGTTGTATCCAGAGGGGGGGGGGGGGGTAGGGGGTTTGACCCTCCTGAAATTTTTGCCCGGCTCGTAAAAATATAAAAAAAATGTGCATACAATTTTTTTTCTGTTTTTATTGTAAGTCCCCTCCCTTCCCGAACAAAAATCCTGGATGCGCCCTTGCCTGTAAGTTTTAAGCAGATCGACAAAAGAAAATTTTGAATTTTAATTCAAGAATCGATACCACCATAAACTACACTTCTTTAAAATGCCTCTCAAAATTAAACATTGCCATGTTATGACTTTAGAAATAATTGAGTCTCTTTAATAATCGTAAACAATGGGCAGATATTTATGTTGGACTTTTTTGCGGCTGTTGAGGGGAGGGAAAAGAAAAAGCAAAACAAAGGGTAAGTATTTGAGAATAATCTGAGTTTACGAGAGCTTTTCAAGGACCTTGGGCCATTCGGGAGCCGCGCGGTGCCAGGATATCCCAGCCCAACAGTTCCCTGTAATATAAGATTTCGAGTTTGATTTACCTACAGCGATCAGGGATGTAACTGTGAGCCCACAACTTCTTGTTGTCCATGAGTTGTATTTTGATTTTAGGCAAAGATGTATGCTATCAAATAAATTTCCCAAAATCATATTTTTTTTTTTACTTTCTCAGCAATTTATTATTAAATTACGTATTACCGTAAATAAAATAAAACTTTGCTTTCAAACGAACTCCAAGACCTGTAATCGCTGTGAAAGAGCTTTCCCCTCATTTACGACTTATGCTTTTTTTTTTAGTCTTAACCCCAAGAGACCATGATTGTTGTGAGAGAATTGTATTCGTACCAAAAGCGTTCGAACGAACCAATGAAAAAACCTATATGTCAATTAATAAAAAATTAAAGAATTATTTTAACTTTGAAAATATTTAAATTTTAAAAAATATTATAAATATTTTGTTTGTATCTGATGAGATATTATACGTAATTAGGAATTAGATATTTTGAATACCACACTGCCTTTCTTGATCATAAATAAAGTTCAAATAGGGATAAATCCTTTTAATAGATAGTGACAATTCACACAAAAATACTGGACATTTCTGCTGATGACGGTAACTGCACGTGTGATCGAAATATCTAGTATTTTTTGTATTTATCCCTATATATATATATATATATATATATATATATATATATATATATATATATATATATATATATATATATATATATATATATATATATATATATATATATATATATATATATATATATATATATATATATATATATATATATATATATATATATATATATATAATATATATATATATATATATATATATATATATATATATATATATATATATATATATATATATATGTATATATATATATATATAGTTTTTCTATTAATATAACATTCTTAATAGAATATTGTTGGTATTCATTTATATTCAATAAAATATTATATGTAAATATTCCAATATTTGCCTTATTTCAGACGAACCGCAAGAGACCTGCAGTCGCTGTGAAAGAGTTTTTCTTGTACCAGCAGCAAATCCAGATGTTAAAGAGTGCAGTAACTGTAGAGTAGCTCATACGGCTCAAAATAAGCCAGGCACAACATAAAAATGAACGAAAACTGCAAGTGCCAAGGACTGTGAAAATAGAATCTGATTGTTTCAATCGGTTAAGTTAAAACTTATAAAACAAAAATATATCTTGAAAATTAGGAAAAATCGGGAACTCGGAAAAAGAAACAGAAAGGAATAGCATGTGTAGTTTTTGCTAGTAGTGGGTGTAAAAATAAAAAAAGTGGACGAAAAATCAGCAAAAAATTAGCTAAAAACAATTAGCACTAAATAGCTTAAGAGAGTGTTGCTTACATTTGAAGGTGTAGTTACTTTCGGGAATCAATAAATTACTAATGCTTGAATTTTTCCGGATAGAAGGCGCTGTTAAATTTAACTAATTAGTTTTGTTTATTTATTTCCGCGGTTGAACGTGGCAACACTGACTAAAATTTGGTAGTACCACCCACAAAAGTTACGTAATTTTAAAACAATCAAAAAATAAACCATAGAAAATCGCAGTTTTCAGATATGAGCAGACCTAACATAGGTCAAGGGGGGGGGGAGGCAAAAATATTTTAATTTTGATGTCCTTGGTATTTTAAAAGATTTCCAGTTGGAGCTTAGAGATACTTTATTTGATGATCCTGTTGTTATTTAGTTATTCGTGATTTTCTTTTTTACAATTTATGTTTATGAGAGTACCCAGTGATCAATAAGGTTGAAACATGTTACAAACGGCAATAAAATTTTTATGTTTACATTTTTTTTTTCGCGTGACCAATTTTGGTTGATGTATTATTTTATTACAACAATTTTATTGTATGTGTTAAGTTAGAACAAATTAAAGAAGTTCTTATGATATATATAGTGCAACATATCCATTTAGGTACTTTTCACCTCGTTAACAATCACTAGGGAAATGAAAATGGACGTATCTTAAATTACATTTGGACTTACTGTTTATAAATGAATTTAGTGAAAATGGAGGAAGAGCAATTTTGACGATTTATTCGTATGGTTCGTATGTTCTTAGGTTCTATGTTCGTATGGTTCGTATGGTTCATATGTTCTTGTTCGTATGGTTCATAGGTTCTTGTTCCATGTCATTAAGCAGAGTACCAAACTTACAAATTAGCTTAGCGTTTGTTATGCACCTCAGTAGCAGATGTGTCCATTGGAAAGGGGGGAAGCGGTCGGAGCAAACCCCCTCGATATTGAAAAATATTTTTTTGTTAAAAAATAAAATACGGATTTTTTTAAACTTTTATGTATTTTCATTTAAAAAGAAATTGAAAAAACCTCTCCCTCTTGTTAAATTTTCGTGAATTGGCACCCAAATAGTAAATTAGTAAATTAGACCGTCAAAAATCAGGATAATAGGCTTCCAAAGTTGTGATTTTTGGAAGTTAAACTCTAAATTAAGTGTGCGTAGCTGTGTTGATCTCAGTTAGCTTAGTGCAATGGCTAAAAAAAAGTGAATTCTTTTCAAGTGAACTTAAAGTTCAGTTTTACACAAATTTATCATAAACGCGGTGGTTGTTGCCTCCCTCCCCATCGTACTGCCAATCTTTTTTTTGTGTCTGACGAACACTTTATTCAAAGCCGTTTAGAATGCAGCAAATATTAGCCGGCTGTTAAATGTATTTTAACGTTTATCTAGTGCCTTTCGACACATTTAGACTGGAAGTTTAATTGTCTAAGCACATACAACTAACGTTCCCATTCGTTTTTCAAACATTATGATAAAAATGTCCTATCCTGGCATGCTTAGAAAAGGCCCTCAACATGCCCTGAAAGTCTTAATCTCATGCCTTTATCCGTTCCTGAGGTATTGTAGATGCATATTGACAACCTGGATGCATAAAGTGTCTTTTGAATTAGTTCAACATCCCTCTCAACGTTCCATAAAAATTTTAACTTAATACCCTTAGCTTCTTCTGGATTATTGCATATACGTCATTTGTACAACCTTGATGAACGTAATGTCTTTTGATTTAGTTCTGCATCAACTTCAACAGTTGAAACACTAACGTAGAAGTTTCAACTTAACACTTTTAGCCATTCCTGGGTTATTGCAGATATCCCCTTTTGACTATCATTGCGAACATTTTGTCGTTTGATTTAGTTCAGCATCCCCTAAAGAATGTCTTGAAAGTTTCAGTTTAAAGCCTATAGCAGTTCCTGAAGTATTATAGATACTCCCTTTTATATAAATTCGCTTTTTATAATAAGCTTTTTTCTTATAAAAATTCCTTCCACGCCAAATGGCATGAAGAGAAAAATGCATTTTTAGAAAATTTAAATAATTTATATTTTTTCAAAAAACACATAATAACCTACAGCTGACTATAGAAGTACAATGAGAACACTGATGGCTGTATCCCCTCTTATTTCGATAATATGTGTACGTAAAATAAAATATTACACACATATACTTACTCACTAGCATAGGGGGGAAAGGGATGACAGTACCCCTTAGAAAGGAAATTTTCAGAAGAAATCCCTCCCTTACAAAACCCGCAAATGATGATCATAAAATTTATATGCCGCATCCCCCCGCCCTGAGTTTTTCTTAGCTCCAATGTAAGAAAATGAAGACTGCAGTAGTAGCCCTCCTCATTTTTAAAATATTTTATCGTTTAAAAAAACGTTAGTCAAGAAAAAAAAGTCTCCTTAAGTCAAGGAATCAAGAGTCTAATTAGCTGGTACGTACATGCTAAACGTTCCAAATAGTACAGGGCCAGATCTAGATCAAACTGGGGAGGGGGGGCATTGTGACGAGGGTACCAGTAAGCAAAATCTTGGGGGGGTCCAACGTGACAAGGACGCTAATAATTGACTAGATTGACAAATTTATTTTTAAAAAGAGTGAAAAAAAGGAATAAGGATGCCAGAAAAATCTTGAGGAGTTGGTCCCGCCCCCTCCCCTCAGTCTACCAGTGAGATCGTATGAACGACGTTTGATTTTCCAGCTGCATTAATTCCTGAAATATTTAGCTTTTACCATAGTGGCACCATCACTTACCACAATCAAATTTATGTGCCGGAAGGTTTTAGAACCTAAGATTAACTTTCGACTGTGCGCTTGCTCAATATCCAGTTTATTTTAGATTGAAGAAAAACATGTGAGCCTACATGTAGAATAAACAGGAAGAGGCTACAAACTCGAATTGAATATGGCGAGGAGTTAATATTTTGCAAATAAGGGTAATCGTATTTGATTCCAAGTTAGCCGTCGGTAAGCTTTCTGCAAGAACCAGCTTAAAACAACGCCCGACGGTGAGAGTCAATAGAGATATTCAAGGTCTATTATCTATAAATTAATATTCGAGTTAGAAGGGGGAGGCAGAATATCCAGCCCCCTAGGTTTTTGAACTCCCTCCCTAAATTACTCTGTTGGTGTTTTTTTTAATTTTTTTTTTTGTATTTTCACTGAAAAAAGTAATCTCCCCCTAGAAATAAATATAACAACTATGATAAGATATATTCATATGAGTTACTCATTAATGACGGTTAATAATGATTTTATGTCTTGATTTTATTAATAAAAGTTTTGAATATATTGATCAGTAGTATAGGCTACTGGATCCGGTGGCTAGGACGCAGCTACTGGATCCGGTTGCTAGGATGCTCCGGTTGACTTATGTAAATTAGGCACTCCTCCTGTCTTATGTAACTAAGGCGCTCCCACTGACTTATGTAACTTAGGTGCTCTCACGGAATCCATAGGAGTTCTGGCAGACTTATGTAAATTAGGTACTCTCACGGGATCCATAGGAGTTTCGGCTGAATTATGTGAATTAGGCACTCTGGCTGACTTGTGTAAACTATGCGCTCCTCTTGTAAGGAAGCATATACAAAGGTCGGTAACTCCAAAGCGCTCCTCTTCGCGCAGCGGCTTGATACGGTTGCAAGGGCAAACAGCAGCCGGATCTGGTCGCTAGGATGCGCAGCAGCCGGTTACAAAACCCCTATACTACTCGCATCTCATATATACTAATCTTCTCATCTTCGCTTTCAGACTCGTCTTCATGACCGGAGGTTGAAGGGCTACATAAAGGTTTTCGGAATCGTAGAACCTTATCTGATTGCGTTTAGGGACGTATTCGCAGCAAACTATATATTTTGTTCTTAGTTGCAATTTCATGACCAGGATGGCTTCAATCCCACCTTTCTTCAACCTATTTGGCTTTTCTGTCTTGACATCACTCATCTAAGAAAAAATTCTTTCTGGGTCTCCGCTCGAATTCATTAGGGAAAGGATCCTCTCGGGTAGCTCTGCGATATCTGGAAAAACTCTTCCGTTAGTGAAGTTTCTCGTTTCACCTATTTTTCTCCACATCAAATGTGTAGTCATTTTGCTCAAATCTTCCTTTTTGGAGTTACTAAAAATATATGGCAGTTTGTACCACAGCGAGAAAATATCTGTTAAGTTTTAGCATGGAACTTGAAAATCCGTTCACTACTACACACAGTGATGAAAATACTTTTTCTTTTGGTTCCTGGAGCCATCTTGGCATTTACAAACTGAAGGGACTTCCCAACTATCCTCACAAATTCTTCGACGATCTTTGGTTTCTCAGTTGTAGCAGCAGTAGAACATGGAGGGACCGAATGGCACATACGTTTCAAAAGCATGAGGTTTGTTTTATTTTCAGATGTAATTTTATCAGTTGTTCTACATTTTCTTAGATTATACTATCTTAAGGAGGATTATGCATGAATACTTTTCTTTCCTAATTATGCTAAGTTCTACATAATTATGCTACATCTGGTAACATTGATTCCAGTATCACTTGTGCTAGCCATTGATTGAGAAACCTGTGCTACAGTTGAATTTTCGGAGCAAATTGCTGAGAATTTTCGTAGGAATTTAAGACCAACAAAATACTAGTAATGATCTCTGGTGACATAAAACTTGACATTACTGAAGTCTAAATAAAAAAAAAAAATAAATCTAACAAACAAATAAGAAACAAATAAAAAATCACTGCTACTAATAACTCATTGCAGTACCAAACTACCTGGGGCCAACACAATTAAGCACACTCCTTCATTCTAATCTTTTTAAAGCCTTCTTTAGGCTACATTCTCCTAAAGCGTTCCAGTTTACCTTAAGTGCTTCCTTATGACTCTCCTCCCAAACCATGCTGGTACGACGTGCTTTTCGTTTGGCTCTAGATAGTTAGTCCAAAAGAACGGTCTTGGCACAGTATTTCGAACACTAGTATAATTAAATAAAACAATATAAATAAATGAACATAACAAAGTCTAATTTTCTGTGATTATTTTGTTTATTGGGGTAGTTTAGAGTTTTTTTTTTCTTTTTTTACATTTCGGATGTCTAAATAATACAATCTAACAATCCAAAAATAAAATAAAATAATCTAAATAAATAAACATTGCAAGATCTAATTCTGTGAAATTTTTTTGTTTATTGGGGCGTTTTAACATTTTTGTTTCTTTTTTTTCATTTCAAGTGTATTTCTCAGAAAAATATTAGTAGTAGAAGTCTTTGGTATCCAGGGGGATCCTTATTTGAGAGGCAATTGGAGTCGAGCCAAAACAGCACTCTATATTCTGAACCTAGATCTAAAAATAGCCAATGACGATAACATAAAGGGGCTCCAAATATGGTGTCACTACGAATATTCTCTTCCAAAAGCGTTAGGTGGAACGTGACTGAACATCCTATTTATAATATATTTTCCTTTGAAATTCAAATCTTAAATGTAACGTATATATCTAACATTATATCAGTTCTATTTTATTTATTGATTGAACAATAACAAGTTGAAATTATGGAGAATTAAGATGTTGTTAGCCAATTCTTCGAAGTAAATTCATTTTTATATAATTAAATAAATTTTTTTACAATAATAAATTAAGGTATTTCCCCATTCAAATAGTTTAGATGGATGATTTATTTTAACTTAATTCCGTTTTAGGTTAATATCCAATAGTATATTA